>NC_034201.2:47465950-47640596 GCF_002021735.2 Oncorhynchus kisutch
GAGAGGAGAGAGAGCAGGGAGAGAGAGAGGGAGAGAGAGAGAAAGAAGAAAATATAAAAAATACAGAAATCTAATATTGAAGCTCCCGTATGTGTTAGGTGAACCGCATCGTGTCATCATCAATCATCGCAGCAAAATGTGTGCCCTGTAACGATAAGAAACGGACAACCAGAGGAACACAAACACCAAAGTAAATCAAACCTACACTGAACAAAAATATAAACCCAACATGCAACAATTTCTCAGATTTGACTGAGTTACAGTTCAAATAAGGAATTTAGTCAAGTAAAATAAATTTAGTAGGATAATCTAATCTAATAAAATTAATAATAATATGATGATAATCTATAAAAAAGGTAGGGGGCGTGGATCAGAAAACCAGTCAGTATCTGGTGTGACCACCATTTGCCTTCATGCATCGCGACACATCTCCTTCGCATAGAGTTGGTCCGGCTGTTGATTGTGGCCTGTGGAATTTTGTCCCCACTCCTCTTCAACGGCTGTATTCAAAGATGCTTGGATTTTTGGTGGGAACTGGAACACGCTGTCATACACGTCGATCCAGAGCATCCCGAACATGCTCAATGGGTGACATGTCTGGTGACTGAGTATGCAGGCCATGGAAGAACTGGGACATTTTCAGCTTACAACGAATTGTGTACAGATTCTTGCGACATCATGCATATCATGCTGAAACATTAAGTGATGACGGTGGATGAATGGGCCTCGGGATCTCGTCACGGTATCTCTGTGCATTCAAATTGCCATAGATAAAATGCAATTGTGTTCGTTGTCCGTAGCTTATGCCTGTCCATACCATAACCCCACCGCCACCATGGGGCACTCTGTTCACAACGTTGACATCAGCAAACCGCTCGCCCACGACGCCATTCACGCTGTCTGCGGTTGTGAGGCCAGTTGCACGTACTTCCAAATTCTGTAAAACAACATTGGAGGCGGCTTATGGTAGAGAAATTAACATTCAAATCTCTGGCAACAGCTTTGGTGGACATTCCTGCAGTCAGCGTGACAATTCCACACTCCCTCAAAACTTGACATCATCTGTGGTATTGTGTTTGTGTGACAAAAAACTGCACATTTTAGAGTGGCCTTTTAATGTCCCCAGCACAAGGTGCACCTCTGTAATGAATATGCTGATTAATCAGCTTTTTGATATGCCACACCTGTCAGGTGGATGGATTATCAAGACAAAGGAGAAATGTTCAATAACAGGGATGTAAACAAATTTGGGCACAGCATTTGTAGAGAAATGAGCTTTTTTTGGGGCGTATGGAACATTTCTGGCCTCTGTAAACAAACACACACCAAAATAAACCACGGGTGTGTATGCGACCAATAACATTTGATGTATTCACAACCACACAAACACCATAAAGACTCAGAACTAGTGATTTAATTATATATATATATTTTACACAGTTTTAACGATATGACATATCGTTTTGACAATATGACAATATTATGCTAGTTGGCTGTTCCTGCACCAAAACTGTTTTTTTCCTTCGTACTTTAGCTTGTTTTCCATCTTATTTTTTAAATAAGGAGCCATTTTGTTTTCAGCATTGAACTGCAAAACATGTAGAATGGTGAGAATCACAATACAATACATATCCTATCAGCACCCAAGTATCAATGATAATATTGTATTGTGATGTCATATTGTATTGAATTGTGAGGTCGTATTATAGTGTGAGGTCCCTGGCAATCCCCCAGCCCAACTCAGAACCAAGACAGTCAACACTCAAATCCATTTCACACACACACACACACACACACACACACACACACACACACACACACACACACACACACACACACACACACACACACACACACACACACACACACACACACACACACACACACACACACACACACACACACACACACACACACACACAATCTGAACAAACAGAGTACCAAAGCAAAAACATTTACATTCCTGTATTACATCATCATACATATAGCAGACATGACGCACAGGCCAGGGTCAAAGGAGGGAGGGAGGGGAAGAGGTGGAGGGAGGGAGGGAGGGAGAGAGGTGGAGGGAGGGAGAGACATGGGGAGGGAGGGAGGGAGGGTCAGAGTAGGAAGAGGGAGGGAGAGAGGGTCAGAGTAGGATGGAGAGGGGGAGAGAGTTAGGGAGAGAGAGAGACAGGGTCAGAGTAGGAAGAGAGGGGGAGAGATAGTCAGGGAGAGAGAGAGACAGGGTCAGAGTAGGAAGAGAGGGGGAGAGATAGTTAGGGAGAGAGAGAGAGAGAGACAGGGTCAGAGTAGGAAGAGAGGGGGAGAGATAGTTAGGGAGAGAGAGAGACAGAGTCAGAGTAGGAAAAGGAGAGAGAGTGGGGAGAGAGAGAAGAGAGAGATAGAGAGACAGGGAGAAAGAGAGAGAGTTAGGGGAGAGAGAGATGGGGGAGGAAGAGAGGAAGAGAGAGAGGGTAACGGAGGTACAGGCTACTGGAACACTGTCATTTGAAAGCAGGGAGAGGGAAAGAGAGAGAGAGAGAGTTAAGGGAGAGAGAGATGGGGGAGGAAGAGAGGAAGAGAGAGAGGGTAACGTAGGTACAGGCTACTGGAACACTGTCATTTGAAAGCAGGGAGAGGGAAAGAGAGAGAGAGAGAGAGTTAGGGGAGAGAGAGATGGGGGAGGAAGAGAGAGAGGGTAACGGAGGTACAGGCTACTGGAACACTGTCATTTGAAAGCAGGGAGAGGAAAGAGAGAGAGAGAGAGAATAAAAAAGAGAGGAGGGGTAAGGAAAAAAAGAGGACGGATTGAGTTTCTCATCTGGAAGCAATACATTCTAACACGTGGAAGATTCCACTACGAAAGAACACTGAGTCCTTGCCCTCTTCCCACAAACACACAAACACGCAGAGAAAGAAAAGTTGTATGTCAGTGCCAGATACGAGACACTATACTCTGTTTTGTCTGTACTGAAGCAGAAGTTCACAGAGCTGCATCAATGAGTCTTCATGCTTCCACCAAATCTACATTTTGGTGATTGATGGCAGGATACGTGGCAACAATTCACAACATTCTTGTCATGGAGTCAAACACAACATTCCAATGTATTATTTAACAACCCCCCCCCCCCCCCCCCCCCCCCCCCCCCCGCCCTCCCTGCCCTGAGAATGACAGTGATATTTCAATGTTTTCCCTAACGTAGCCTAGTATCTAACTCAAACGCTGAAAAGCTCTTTGGGTTCTTAACATTGCATGAAAATGTAAGATGCTTTACAATCTTGTCTTTTTAACAAAAAACATTTCTGGATACATAAGATAAGTGTGTTTAACTTGAGCTCCATCAACATGAAGTTCAGCTTTTCATTTTCAGCCATTTTCCTCCTCTGAAACCTCTAGGAAAGTTTCCATGCATCTCCTTCCCTTATTAATGAAACCTCTTGAGAAACTCCTGGTAGGTCTGTCTGTGTGCTAAGGCCGCGGGCACAAAATGGCCACCAGGATGAGTCAGCTCCTGAGGCTCCTGGAACAGGGGGAGGAGCTCCAAGTTCATCCTATCAGGAATGACCTGATCTTCCTGTCCGAAAACGTGCAGGGAGGAGATGATGAGTGGAGAGAACATGCAGCCAGACTAGAACAAGAAGAACGTGCAGCCAGACTAGAACAAGAAGAATGTGTAGCCAGACTAGAACAAGATCAAGAAGAATGTGTAGCCAGACTAGATCAAGCACAATGTGCGCATGCCATTCGATTGAAAGAGACAGATCTGGAAGCACTCTGAATCCAGTCAGACCATCCTGAATCCAGTCAGACCATCCTGAATCCAGTCAGACCATCCTGAATCCAGTCAGACCATCCTGAATCCAGTCAGGCCATCCTGAATCCAGTCAGACCATCCTGAATCTTGTCAGACCATCCTGAATCCAGTCAGACCATCCTGAATCCAGTCAGGCCACCCTGAAACGTCAACAGAGTTTGATCGTGGTCGGAACAGCCGGCTTGTACCATCTTTCAACGAAAAGGAGATGGATATATATATCCACTACCGTTCAAATGTTTGGGGTCACTTAGAAATGTCCTTGTTTTTGAAAGAAAAGCAAATTCTTTGTCCTATAAAATAAAAACATAACATCAAATTGATCAGAAATACAGTGTAGACATCGGTAATGTTGTAAATGACCATTGTAGCTGTAGTTTTTTTAATGGAATATCTACATAGTCGTACAACATTAGAAAACCCTTTTGCAATTATGTTAGCACAGCTGAAAACTTTTGTCCTGATTAAAGAAGCAATAAAACTGCCCTTCTTTAGACTAATTGAGTATCTGGAGCATCAGCATTTGTGGGTTCTCTTACAGGCTCAAAATGGCCAGAAACAAATAACTTTCTTCTGAAATCAGTTTATTCTTGTTCTGAGAAATTATGGCTATTCCATGCGAGAAATTGCCAAGAATCTGAAGATCTCGTACAACGCTGTGTACTACTCCCTTCACCGAACAGAGCAAACTGTCTCTAACCAGAATAGAAAGAGGAGAGGGAGGCCCTGGTGCACAACCGAGCAAGAGGACAAAGACATTAGAGTGTCTAGTTTGAGAAACAGATGCTTAACAAGTCCTCAACTGGCAGCTTCATTAAATAGTACCCGCAAAACGCCAGTCTCAACGTCAACAGCAAAGAGGATGCTGGCCTTCTAGGCAGAGTTGCAAAGAAAAAGGCATATCTCAGACTGGCCAATAAAAATAAACGATTTTGATTGTCAAAAGAACACAGACAGATGAACCCTTTCTTGCTGACATTGGGGGAGAGGTTGTTGCTCCAGCATCAATTTGACTCATCATCGCCAGTGATCAGGCCTACCACCGTCAAGTCATCAGCGAACTTGATAATGGTGTTGGAGTCGTGCAGTCATGGGTGAACAGGGAGTACAGGAGGGGAGTAAGCAGAAACCCCTGTGTTAAGGGTACGTGGAGGAGGTGATGTTGCCTCCCTACCTGGGGTCGGTCCATCAAGATGTCCAGGGTCCAGTTGCAGAGAGAGGTGTTCAGACCCAGTCCTACGCTTGGTGACGAGTTTGGAGGGGACAATGCTGTTGAAGGCTGAGCTGTAGTCAATGAACAGCATTCTCACATAGGTATTCCTCTTATCTAGGTGGGTGAGGGCAGTGTGGAGAGCAATTGAGATTGCGTCATCTATGGATCTGAGGGGCGGTATGCAAATTCGAGTGGGTCTAGTGTGTCTGGGATGATAGAGTTAATGTGTGCCATAACCAGCCTCTCAAAGCCCTTCATGATTACAGAAGTGAGTGCTACAGGGCGGTAGTCATTGTGGCATGAAACCTTAAGAGTTCTTGGGAACACAAATTATGGTAGTGAACTTAACACACGTGGGGATTACAGACTGGGAGATGGAGAGGTTGAAAATTACTGTGAATATACCTACCACCTACTCTGAGAATGTGCCCTGGAATACCGTCAGGGCCCTCGGCCTTGCCGGTGTTGACCTTATTAAAGACCCTTCTCACGTCGGCCTCAGAGAGTGAGATCACCCTCTGGGTCGGTGACGGCCCTCACACTGGCTTGATGTTGTTGTTTTCAAAGTGTGCATAAAAATGCATTGAATTCGTCTGGAAGAGGCACTGTTAGGCAGATCACGGTTGGGTCTTCCTTTGTAATCCGTAATGGAATGTAGTCCCTGCCACATTTGGCGAGCGTTGGTGTAGTATGATTCCACTATATTGTCCTTTTACTCGTTTGTTAACTCTGCAGCAGTCATAGCGGGACTTCTTGTACTTATTCCTGTCTTCGGTCATAACCTCAGGGTTGTTTACAATAGTTCTGTGTGCGGTAGCCCTTTTCTTTACTTTAGTGCCAACCTCTGTGTTAATCCAGGACTTCTGATTGGGGAAGCAGCGAACCCTCACCGTTGGGACAACGTTGCCGATCAATTTTTTTTTTTATGAAGTCGGTGACGGTGGTTAGCTCGTCGATGTTATCGGGGGAGTCTTGAAACATATTCCAATCAGCGCAAAGCAAAGCAGTCCTGTAGCATAACCTCTGATTCTAGAGACCATTTCTAAATGGAGCTTCTGCTTGTAAACAGGAAGCAAGAGTACCGAGTCATGATCTGATTTGCTGAATGGGGGAAGAGGGAGGGCCTTGTATGCTTGCTTGTGGTCAGAATAGAAGTGGTCTTGGACTTTATCGCCCCTAGTGGCATTGGAGACATGTTGATGGAAGTTGAGCATCATGTGTCTTAGTGACGCCAAATTAAAATCTCTGGGAATCAGAAAGGCAGCCTCTGGATGTAGGTTTTCTCGCTTGTTTATAGTCTTGTACAGTTCGTTAATCACCAGGTTGTTATTTCACTTGTCCTCAGGTGGAATGTATAACAACAGTCACGATAACTGCTGAAAACTCCCTTGGGAGGTAGAAGGGTCGGCATTTGACCCTCAGGTATTCTAAGACGGGTCAGCAGGGGGTCGACACTTCCACCGCGCTGGAGTCAGAACAACAGTTGGAGTTGATATAGAGGCAAACCCCTCCCCCCTCGACTTCCCTGACTCCACTGTCCTGTCCGCCCGGTGAATGGAGAATCCATCAAGTTGGATAGTCGTGTGGGGGTATCTTGTCCAAGAGCCGTGTTTCTGAAAAGCAAAGAATATTGCAGTTTTGAGAGTCCCGTTGGTAGCAGATCACCGATCAGAAGTTATCCATCTTATTATTGAGTGACTGTACATTGGCCAGTAGAAAGGAGGGAAGAGGTGACCGGTTTTAATAACTACCAATCTACTGATCAAAAGTTCTTGTTGGTTGTAAGAAAATAATAGCATGAAAATAGAGTAACATTAAATGACAAAGTAGTCATAAAGTTGGATCAGAGCAAAAGGGCGGCCAACTTGTTCCCCAATTTCTTACGTTACAGCCTTATTCTAAAAATGGATGCAATCATTTTTCTTTCTCATCAATCTACACACAATACCACATAATGACATCCCTATACCACATAATGACATCACAATACCACATAATGATATCCCAATACCACATAATGACATCACAATACCACATAATGACATCACAATACCACATAATGACATCACAATACCACATAATGATATCCCAATACCACATAATGACATCACAATACCACATAATGACATCCCTATACCACATAATGACATCACAATACCACATAATGACATCACAATAGCACATAATGATATCCCAATACCACATAATGACATCACAATACCACATAATGACATCACAATACCACATAATGACATCACAATACCACATAATGATATCCCAATACCACATAATGACATCACAATACCACATAATGACATCACAATATCACATAATGACATCCCAATACCACATAATGACATCACAATACCACATAATGATATCCCAATACCACATAATGATATCACAATACCACATAATGACATCACAATACCACATAATGACATCCCTATACCACATAATGACATCACAATACCACATAATGATATCCCAATACCACATAATGACATCACAATACCACATAATGACATCCCTATACCACATAATGACATCACAATACCACATAATGACATCACAATAGCACATAATGATATCCCAATACCACATAATGACATCACAATACCACATAATGACATCACAATACCACATAATGACATCACAATACCACATAATGATATCCCAATACCACATAATGACATCACAATACCACATAATGACATCACAATATCACATAATGACATCCCAATACCACATAATGACATCACAATACCACATAATGATATCCCAATACCACATAATGATATCACAATACCACATAATGATATCCCAATACCACATAATGACATCACAATACCACATAATGACATCCCTATACCACATAATGACATCACAATACCACATAATGACATCACAATAGCACATAATGATATCCCAATACCACATAATGACATCACAATACCACATAATGACATCACAATACCACATAATGACATCACAATAGCACATAATGATATCCCAATACCACATAATGACATCACAATACCACATAATGACATCACAATATCACATAATGACATCCCAATACCACATAATGACATCACAATACCACATAATGATATCCCAATACCACATAATGATATCCCAATACCACATAATGACATCACAATACCACATAATGACATCCCAATACCACATAATGACATCACAATACCACATATTGACATCACAATACCACATAATGACATCACAATACCCCATAATGATATCCCAATACCACATAATGACATCACAATACCACATAATGACATCACAATACCCCATAATGACATCACAATACCACATAATGACATCCCTATACCACATAATGACATCACAATACCACATAATGACATCCCAATACCACATAATGACATCACAATACCACATAATGACATCACAATACCCCATAATGATATCCCAATACCACATAATGACATCACAATACCACATAATGACATCACAATACCCCATAATGACATCACAATACCACATAATGACATCCCTATACCACATAATGACATCACAATACCACATAATGACATCACAATACCCCATAATGATATCCCAATACCACATAATGACATCACAATACCACATAATGACATCACAATACCCCATAATGACATCACAATACCACATAATGACATCCCTATACCACATAATGACATCACAATACCCCATAATGACATCACAATACCACATAATGACATCACAATACCACATAATGACATCACAATACCCCATAATGACATCACAATACCCCATAATGACATCACAATACCCCATAATGACATCACAATACCCCATAATGACATCACAATACCCCATAATGACATCACAATACCCCATAATGACATCAAATACCCCATAATGACATCACAATACCCCATAATGACATCACAATACCCCATAATGACATCACAATACCCCATATTGACATCCCAATACCCCATAATGACATCCCAATACCCCATAATGACATCACAATACCCCATAATGACACCACAATACCCCATAATGACACCACAATACCCCATAATGACATCACAATACCCCATAATGACATCACAATACCCCATAATGACACCACAATACCCCATAATGACATCACAATACCCCATAATGACATCACAATACCCCATAATGACATCACAATACCCCATAATGACACCACAATACCCCATAATGACATCACAATACCCCATAATGACAAAGCAAAAACAGCTATTTAGACATTTTTTCAAATGTATGGAAAAAAAACCTGAAATATCAAATTTACATAAGTATTCAGACCCTTTACTCAGTCCTTTGTTGAAGCACCTTTGGCAGCGATTACAAGTCTTCTTGGGTATGACGCTACAAGCATGGCACACCTGTATTTGTGGAGTTTCTCCCATTATTCTCTGCAGATCCTCTCAATCTCTGTCAGGTTGGATGGGGAGCGTCGCTGCACAGCTATTTTCAAGTCTCTCCAGAGATGTTCGGTCGGGTTCAAGTCCGGCCTCAAACAAAGCATTTGTTTTTAGTGAGTCCTCCAGATCAGAGGCAGTAGGGATGACCAGGGATGTTCTCTGTTTAGTGAGTCCTCCAGATCAGAGGCAGTAGGGATGACCAGGGATGTTCTCTGTTTAGTGAGTCTTCCAGATCAGAGGCAGTAGGGACGACCAGGGATGTTCTCTGTTTAGTGAGTCCTCCAGATCAGAGGCAGTAGGGATGACCAGGGATGTTCTCTGTTTAGTGAGTCCTCCAGATCAGAGGCAGTGGGGATGACCAGGGATGTTCTCTGTTTAGTGAGTCCACCAGATCAGAGGCAGTAGGGATGACCAGGGATGTTCTCTGTTTAGTGAGTCCTCCAGATCAGAGGCAGTAGGGATGACCAGGGATGTTCTCTGTTTAGTGAGTCCACCAGATCAGAGGCAGTAGTGATGACCAGGGATGTTCTCTGTTTAGTGAGTCCTCCAGATCAGAGGCAGTAGGGATGACCAGGGAAGTTCTCTGTTTAGTGAGTCCTCCAGATCAGAGGCAGTAGTGATGACCAGGGATGTTCTCTGTTTAGTGAGTCCACCAGATCAGAGGCAGTAGGGATGACCAGGGATGTTCTCTGTTTAGTGAGTCCACCAGATCAGAGGCAGTAGGGATGACCAGGGATGTTCTCTGTTTAGTGAGTCCACCAGATAGTAGTACTATAAAGTATTTTTTACTTAAGTACTTTACACCACTGAACATCAGTTCACTGAATGACACCCGATCCACCTTAGGATTTCCTGGCTAAAAGTAGGGCACTCTAAAGTGCCACCTTAGGATTTCCTGGCTAAAAGTAGGGCACTCTAAAGTGCCACCTTAGGATTTCCTGGCTAAAAGTAGGGCACTCTAAAGTGCCACCTTAGGATTTCCTGGCTAAAAGTAGGGCACTCTAAAGTGCCACCTTAGGATTTCCTGGCTAAAAGTAGGGCACTCTAAAGTGCCACCTTAGGATTTCCTGGCTAAAAGTAGGGCACTCTAAAGTGCCACCTTAGGATTTCCTGGCTAAAAGTAGGGCTCTAAAGTGCCACCTTAGGATTTCCTGGCTAAAAGTAGGGCTCTAAAGTGCCACCTTAGGATTTCCTGGCTAAAAGTAGGGCACTCTAAAGTGCCACCTTAGGATTTCCTGGCTAAAAGTAGGGCACTCTAAAGTGCCACCTTAGGATTTCCTGGCTAAAAGTAGGGCACTCTAAAGTGCCACCTTAGGATTTCCTGGCTAAAAGTAGGGCTCTAAAGTGCCACCTTAGGATTTCCTGGCTAAAAGTAGGGCTCTAAAGTGCCACCTTAGGATTTCCTGGCTAAAAGTAGGGCTCTAAAGTGCCACCTTAGGATTTCCTGGCTAAAAGTAGGGCACTCTAAAGTGTCACCTTAGGATTTCCTGGCTAAAGTAGGGCACTCTAAAGTGCCACCTTAGGATTTCCTGGCTAAAAGTAGGGCACTCTAAAGTGCCACCTTAGGATTTCCTGGCTAAAAGTAGGGCTCTAAAGTGCTACCTTAGGATTTCCTGGCTAAAAGTAGGGCACTCTAAAGTGCCACCTTAGGATTTCCTGGCTAAAAGTAGGGCACTCTAAAGTGCCACCTTAGGATTTCCTGGCTAAAAGTAGGGCACTCTAAAGTGCCACCTTAGGATTTCCTGGCTAAAGTAGGGCACTCTAAAGTGCCACCTTAGGATTTCCTGGCTAAAAGTAGGGCACTCTAAAGTGCCACCTTAGGATTTCCTGGCTAAAAGTAGGGCACTCTAAAGTGCCACCTTAGGATTTCCTGGCTAAAAGTAGGGCACTCTAAAGTGCCACCTTAGGATTTCCTGGCTAAAAGTAGGGCACTCTAAAGTGCCACCTTAGGATTTCCTGGCTAAAAGTAGGGCACTCTAAAGTGCCACCTTAGGATTTCCTGGCTAAAAGTAGGGCACTCTAAAGTGCCACCTTAGGATTTCCTGGCTAAAAGTAGGGCACTCTAAAGTGCCACCTTAGGATTTCCTGGCTAAAAGTAGGGCACTCTAAAGTGCCACCTTAGGATTTCCTGGCTAAAAGTAGGGCACTCTAAAGTGCCACCTTAGGATTTCCTGGCTAAAAGTAGGGCACTCTAAAGTGCCACCTTAGGATTTCCTGGCTAAAAGTAGGGCACTCTAAAGTGCCACCTTAGGATTTCCTGGCTAAAAGTAGGGCTCTAAAGTGCCACCTTAGGATTTCCTGGCTAAAAGTAGGGCACTCTAAAGTGCCACCTTAGGATTTCCTGGCTAAAAGTAGGGCCTCTAAAGTGCCACCTTAGGATTTCCTGGCTAAAAGTAGGGCACTCTAAAGTGCCACCTTAGGATTTCCTGGCTAAAAGTAGGGCACTCTAAAGTGCCACCTTAGGATTTCCTGGCTAAAAGTAGGGCACTCTAAAGTGCCACCTTAGGATTTCCTGGCTAAAAGTAGGGCTCTAAAGTGCCACCTTAGGATTTCCTGGCTAAAAGTAGGGCACTCTAAAGTGCCACCTTAGGATTTCCTGGCTAAAAGTAGGGCTCTAAAGTGCCACCTTAGGATTTCCTGGCTAAAAGTAGGGCACTCTAAAGTGCCACCTTAGGATTCCTGGCTAAAAGTAGGGCACTCTAAAGTGCCACCTTAGGATATCCTGGCTAAAAGTAGGGCACTCTAAAGTGCCACCTTAGGATATCCTGGCTAAAAGTAGGGCACTCTAAAGTGCCACCTTAGGATATCCTGGCTAAAAGTAGGGCACTCTAAAGTGCCACCTTAGGATTTCCTGGCTAAAAGTAGGGCACTCTAAAGTGCCACCTTAGGATTTCCTGGCTAAAAGTAGGGCACTCTAAAGTGCCACCTTAGGATTTCCTGGCTAAAAGTAGGGCACTCTAAAGTGCCACCTTAGGATTTCCTGGCTAAAAGTAGGGCACTCTAAAGTGCCACCTTAGGATTTCCTGGCTAAAAGTAGGGCACTCTAAAGTGCCACCTTAGGATTTCCTGGCTAAAAGTAGGGCACTCTAAAGTGCCACCTTAGGATTTCCTGGCTAAAAGTAGGGCACTCTAAAGTGCCACCTTAGGATTTCCTGGCTAAAAGTAGGGCTCTAAAGTGCCACCTTAGGATTTCCTGGCTAAAAGTAGGGCACTCTAAAGTGCCACCTTAGGATTTCCTGGCTAAAAGTAGGGCTCTAAAGTGCCACCTTAGGATTTCCTGGCTAAAAGTAGGGCACTCTAAAGTGCCACCTTAGGATTTCCTGGCTAAAAGTAGGGCACTCTAAAGTGCCACCTTAGGATTTCCTGGCTAAAAGTAGGGCACTCTAAAGTGCCACCTTAGGATTTCCTGGCTAAAAGTAGGGCACTCTAAAGTGCCACCTTAGGATTTCCTGGCTAAAAGTAGGGCACTCTAAAGTGCCACCTTAGGATTTCCTGGCTAAAAGTAGGGCTCTAAAGTGCCACCTTAGGATTTCCTGGCTAAAAGTAGGGCACTCTAAAGTGCCACCTTAGGATTTCCTGGCTAAAAGTAGGGCTCTAAAGTGCCACCTTAGGATTTCCTGGCTAAAAGTAGGGCACTCTAAAGTGCCACCTTAGGATTTCCTGGCTAAAAGTAGGGCACTCTAAAGTGCCACCTTAGGATTTCCTGGCTAAAAGTAGGGCACTCTAAAGTGCCACCTTAGGATTTCCTGGCTAAAAGTAGGGCTCTAAAGTGCCACCTTAGGATTTCCTGGCTAAAAGTAGGGCACTCTAAAGTGCCACCTTAGGATTTCCTGGCTAAAAGTAGGGCTCTAAAGTGCCACCTTAGGATTTCCTGGCTAAAAGTAGGGCACTCTAAAGTGCCACCTTAGGATTTCCTGGCTAAAAGTAGGGCACTCTAAAGTGCCACCTTAGGATATCCTGGCTAAAAGTAGGGCACTCTAAAGTGCCACCTTAGGATTTCCTGGCTAAAAGTAGGGCACTCTAAAGTGCCACCTTAGGATTTCCTGGCTAAAAGTAGGGCACTCTAAAGTGCCACCTTAGGATTTCCTGGCTAAAAGTAGGGCACTCTAAAGTGCCACCTTAGGATTTCCTGGCTAAAAGTAGGGCACTCTAAAGTGCCACCTTAGGATTTCCTGGCTAAAAGTAGGGCACTCTAAAGTGCCACCTTAGGATTTCGAGGCTAAAAGTAGGGCACTCTAAAGTGCCACCTTAGGATTTCCTGGCTAAAAGTAGGGCACTCTAAAGTGCCACCTTAGGATTTCCTGGCTAAAAGTAGGGCACTCTAAAGTGCCACCTTAGGATTTCCTGGCTAAAAGTAGGGCACTCTAAAGTGCCACCTTAGGATTTCCTGGCTAAAAGTAGGGCACTCTAAAGTGCCACCTTAGGATTTCCTGGCTAAAAGTAGGGCTCTAAAGTGCCACCTTAGGATTTCCTGGCTAAAAGTAGGGCACTCTAAAGTGCCACCTTAGGATTTCCTGGCTAAAAGTAGGGCACTCTAAAGTGCCACCTTAGGATTTCCTGGCTAAAAGTAGGGCACTCTAAAGTGCCACCTTAGGATTTCCTGGCTAAAAGTAGGGCACTCTAAAGTGCCACCTTAGGATTTCCTGGCTAAAAGTAGGGCACTCTAAAGTGCCACCTTAGGATTTCCTGGCTAAAAGTAGGGCTCTAAAGTGCCACCTTAGGATTTCCTGGCTAAAAGTAGGGCACTCTAAAGTGCCACCTTAGGATTTCCTGGCTAAAAGTAGGGCACTCTAAAGTGCCACCTTAGGATTTCCTGGCTAAAAGTAGGGCACTCTAAAGTGCCACCTTAGGATTTCCTGGCTAAAAGTAGGGCACTCTAAAGTGCCACCTTAGGATTTCCTGGCTAAAAGTAGGGCACTCTAAAGTGCCACCTTAGGATTTCCTGGCTAAAAGTAGGGCACTCTAAAGTGCCACCTTAGGATTTCCTGGCTAAAAGTAGGGCTCTAAAGTGCCACCTTAGGATTTCCTGGCTAAAAGTAGGGCACTCTAAAGTGCCACCTTAGGATTTCCTGGCTAAAAGTAGGGCACTCTAAAGTGCCACCTTAGGATTTCCTGGCTAAAAGTAGGGCACTCTAAAGTGCCACCTTAGGATTTCCTGGCTAAAAGTAGGGCACTCTAAAGTGCCACCTTAGGATTTCCTGGCTAAAAGTAGGGCTCTAAAGTGCCACCTTAGGATTTCCTGGCTAAAAGTAGGGCACTCTAAAGTGCCACCTTAGGATTTCCTGGCTAAAAGTAGGGCACTCTAAAGTGCCACCTTAGGATTTCCTGGCTAAAAGTAGGGCACTCTAAAGTGCCACCTTAGGATTTCCTGGCTAAAAGTAGGGCACTCTAAAGTGCCACCTTAGGATTTCCTGGCTAAAAGTAGGGCACTCTAAAGTGCCACCTTAGGATTTCCTGGCTAAAAGTAGGGCTCTAAAGTGCCACCTTAGGATTTCCTGGCTAAAAGTAGGGCACTCTAAAGTGCCACCTTAGGATTTCCTGGCTAAAAGTAGGGCACTCTAAAGTGCCACCTTAGGATTTCCTGGCTAAAAGTAGGGCACTCTAAAGTGCCACCTTAGGATTTCCTGGCTAAAAGTAGGGCACTCTAAAGTGCCACCTTAGGATTTCCTGGCTAAAGTAGGGCACTCTAAAGTGCCACCTTAGGATTTCCTGGCTAAAAGTAGGGCACTCTAAAGTGCCACCTTAGGATTTCCTGGCTAAAAGTAGGGCTCTAAAGTGCCACCTTAGGATTTCCTGGCTAAAAGTAGGGCACTCTAAAGTGCCACCTTAGGATTTCCTGGCTAAAAGTAGGGCTCTAAAGTGCCACCTTAGGATTTCCTGGCTAAAAGTAGGGCACTCTAAAATGCCACCTTAGGATTTCCTGGCTAAAAGTAGGGCACTCTAAAGTGCCACCTTAGGATTTCCTGGCTAAAAGTAGGGCACTCTAAAGTGCCACCTTAGGATTTCCTGGCTAAAAGTAGGGCACTCTAAAGTGCCACCTTAGGATTTCCTGGCTAAAAGTAGGGCACTCTAAAGTGCCACCTTAGGATTTCCTGGCTAAAAGTAGGGCACTCTAAAGTGCCACCTTAGGATTTCCTGGCTAAAAGTAGGGCACTCTAAAGTTGTATGTATATTTCACTGTGACATTATTTTGTACTTTTATTTTTTATTGATTTGAATGTACTGAATGTAACAAAAAAAAATTTAAACTACTAAATCAATGATTATTTTATGTCCTGTTCATCTTTACCCGTTAAACAATCAATCGGGTGCAGGTGGAAAAGGTTCAACAATAATGTCCTGAGAGACATGAGGAAACAAAAGGGTTAATATCAGAGCGGTGTAGATTACCCTGGATGGTTGGTTGGATGGTTACATTCCATGCCCATAATTAGGAATATAGATAATGAAATCTGATCTCAGATCTGTCGTTGAAGGCAACATGCGCCTCAAAGGGAGAGACGGAGGATAACGTTCATAGCAGCTCGCTGCCTCCATCTAGTGGATGGACACTGTTTATTTAAAGGCAAACACACACACACACACACAGAGATAGAGAGAGGTTAGTAATCTAATGCTTATGCATAATATCAAATCAATGTACAATTCGTGAACAAACACTCGGACGTGACTTTTCCCCGTATTAGCGCCGACTTTGCTGATAGCTACTTTGAGGAAAAATGTTTTTACTGCGACTGATATGTTTGTTCCACCTAGCTGTCGTTACACGAATCCACTAACTATACGACGCTCTAGATAACAGCATCTACAAAATTACTAAAATGTAAAAATGGGTGGGAACAAGGTTCGGGAAATCTGATCCTAGATCTGTGGATAGGTTAGTATCTAACGCTAGTGACATAGCGACAGATACAATATAGACAGTTCAATCTAGACCAGTTGACTGAAGCTGGCATCGAGACCGCTGGACTGAAGATGGCATCGAGACCGCTGGACTGAAGCTGGCATCGAGACCGCTGAACTGAAGCTGGCATCGAGACCTCTTAACTGAAGCTTGCATCAAGACCGCTGAACTGAAGCTGGCATCGAGACCTCTTAACTGAAGCTTGCATCGAGACCGCTGGACTGAAGCTGGCATCAAGACCGCTGAACTGAAGCTGGCATCGAGACCGCTGGACTGAAGCTGGCATCGAGACCGCTGGACTGAAGCTGGCATCAAGACCGCTGAACTGAAGCTGGCATAGAGACCACTGAACTGAGGCTGGCATCGAGAACGCTTAACTGAAGCTTGCATCGAGACCTCTTAACTGAAGCTGGCATCGAGACTGCTTAACTGAAGCTGGCATTGAGACAGCTGAACAGAAGCTGACTGGCATCGAGACCGCTGGACTGAAGCTGGCATCCAGACCTCTTAACTGAAGCTTGCATCGATACCACTTAACTGAAGCTAGCATCGAGACCTCTTAACTGAAGCTGGCATCGAGACCGCTGAACTGAAGCTGGCATCGAGACTGCTTAACTGAAGCTGGCATTGAGACAGCTGAACAGAAGCTGACTGGCATCGAGACCGCTGGACTGAAGCTGGCATCCAGACCTCTTAACTGAAGCTTGCATCGAGACCGCTGGACTGAAGCTGGCATCCAGACCGCTTAACTGAAGCTTGCATCGATACCACTTAACTGAAGCTAGCATTGAGACCTCTTAACTGAAGCTGGCATCGAGACCGCTGAACTGAAGCTGGCATCGAGACCACTGAACTGAAGCTGGCATCGAGAATGCTTAACTGAAGCTTGCATTGAGACCTCTTAACTGAAGCTGGCATCGAGACCTCTTAACTGAAGCTGGCATCGAGACAGCTGAACTGAAGCTGGCATCGAGTCCACTGGACTGAAGCTGGCATCGAGACCGCTGGACTGAAGCTGGCATCGAGTCCACTGGACTGAAGCTGGCATCGAGACCACTGAACTGAAGCTTGCATCGAGACCGCTGGACTGAAGGTGGCATCCAGACCGCTTAACTGAAGCTTGCATCGAGACCGCTGGACTGAAGCTGGCATCCAGACCACTTAACTGAAGCTGGCATCGAGTCCACTGGACTGAAGCTGGCATCGAGACCGCTGGACTGAAGCTGGCATCGAGTCCACTGGACTGAAGCTGGCATCGAGACCGCTGAACTGAAGCTGGCATCGAGACCGCTGAACTGAAGCTGGCATCGAGACCTCTTAACTGAAGCTGGCATCGAGAACGCTTATCTGAAGCTGGCATCAAGACCGCTGAACTGAAGCTTGCATCGAGACCGCTGGACTGAAGCTGGCATCCAGACCACTTAACTGAAGCTGGCATCGAGACCTCTTAGCTGAAGCTGGCATCGAGACCGCTGGACTGAAGCTGGCATCGAGACCGCTGAACTGAAGCTGGCTGGCATCGAGACCGCTGGACTGAAGCTGGCATCGAGACCGCTGGACTGAAGCTGGCATCGAGACAACTGAACTGAAGCTGGCATCGAGACCACTGAACTGAAGCTGGCATCGAGACCACTGAACTGAAGCTGGCAATCCAGACTGCTTAAGTGAAGCTGGCATCGCAACCGCTTTGTCCTAAAAATGCTTTCCAGTTTCACTGACGCGCAGCTAACTCGCTTGTGATGGCTGATGCGCCAAAAGCCTCCCTCACTCTTGTTTCACTTTGTAAAACAATGGATTGTAGCCCAATAACAAGGAACAGCGTTCCCGACCTAAGTCTGTTCTTTGTCATTGGGATACAATCCACAGCTACGCTATTTAAAAAAAAATGCCTTATCGTGGTGTAGTAGGCTATTCTGAATTATTTCTCAACAGACAGCAGTAATTATATAACTTTGGCAAATGTATTTACATTTATCAGTGGTGATGTAGTTCCCTCAGAAACTTTCTCGCGATTCTATTAGGAAATAAATGACGAAGTGCAACGCTGGAGAGATGAGAGTTGCAGGCTGATGTCTATCAGAGCAGAGAGAGAGGGAGAGAGAGAGATCATAGAAAGTGTATCTCATTTTTGTTTTGCGAGATATACTGGCGCGCTTCTCACACAGCCAAGGGTTGGCCTCACACATAAGTTACAATGTTGCTCAAACCAAATAGGCTCCGGAACAAAACAGTCCAAAACGGAGAAGATCCGGCTCAAATTAAGCACTGATGACGAGCGTTCAGATGGTGATGGTGAGGAGATTTTTAGTCTTCGGCAACTGTTGCTGTACCACAGCAAGTGAGCGAATGAGGGGTAAGTTGAAATATTTACATTTCAAGATGTACACCCATTGTTATAAACATAAGAAATGGATTATTGCACAGAGTAATCGCCGCATTGTTTGAACTTGATCGGTAACCGAAAAGTTGCTGGATTGAATCCTCGATCTGACAAGGTAAACATCTGTCGTCCTGCCCCACTGTTTACAATTTCCGTTTTATGGCTTTTATGTCATGTATTAAAGTCTCTGATACCCTGATGAAGACAGCTTGGCTGTCGAAACGTTGGTAATTACATTTTTGCATCTGTTTTTGCATCTGAGCTCCTAGTGTGTGAGGCTCTCTTTTATGTTCTAGTTTTCTACTCTGCTAGCCAGCACCTCGCCTAAATAGGTGTGCGTTTATTTTTCTTCTAGATGTATTAAAGTCTCACCTTGGTTAAATTACCACATTTGGGCTTTTAAAAGGGAACTTATGAAAGGCTGAACGTAAACGGAAGGCCTGCAAACGTCAATTATTCTATGAGGATATGATGAGAAATCACAACGTTGCGGACTACGCCTCAACTTTGATCCCAGAAAACTGACACAACTTGAACATTCTGTTTTAAAACAATTGATCGTGTTGTTGGTGCCCCTCTAATAGTGATATTATCGATCCGCAGATCTATTTGAACAGTTTTCACGATTCTTTACAGAAAATATAGACAAATATTGAATCCCAGATTGACAGTAGCCAACCCACACCAGTATTTCTGGTCAGGGGGCACTTCAAGGCAACTATTCTGAGACAGTCTACTGCTCCCTTTTCCTCATTTGAGTCTCTCCTTGATACTGTAGCTCACCATGAAGACCTGCCCCTTAGACGTGGTCCTTACTAGACTACTCAGAGGTCTACTGTTGGCCCCAACATTGTGTCTATTGTTAAAGTCTCCCTGACCTCTAGTTCCTTTCCAGACTAAATTAAAACTGCTCTGCTCCAACATCTTCTTAAAAATAGACCCCCCCCCCCCCTTACTCACTGAATAATTGACAAACCAAACTCTAAACTTCTTAGTATCAACAACTTATTTTTTTTAATTGTCGGGCTTCCGCTTACTTCACAGCACACAAACTGTTTCATTAAAAAACCGTAATGACTGCTAATGCCATTGAATGCTCTATCCTAGTTCTCTATCTCCTAGTTCTCTATCTCCTAGTTCTCTATGTCCTAGTTCTCTATGTCCTAGTTCTCTATGTCCTAGTTCTCTATCCTAGTTCTCTATCCTAGTTCTCTATCCTAGTTCTCTATCTCCTAGTTCTCTATCTCCTAGTTCTCTATCTCCTAGTTCTCTATCTCCTAGTTCTCTATCTCCTAGTTCTCTATCTCCTAGTTCTCTATCTCCTAGTTCTCTATCTCCTAGTTCTCTATCCTAGTTCTCTATCTCCTAGTTCTCTATCTCCTAGTTCTCTATGTCCTAGTTCTCTATCTCCTAGTTCTCTATCTCCTAGTTCTCTATCTCCTAGTTCTCTATCCTAGTTCTCTATCTCCTAGTTCTCTATCTCCTAGTTCTCTATCTCCTAGTTCTCTATCTCCTAGTTCTCTATGTATCCCTGTGTATGTTTCCCCTTTGTGACATCATCCTCTGTCATGATTCCGTTTCACTGCTATGTGGATGACAAGCAGCTTTCTTTACCAATCAGACCCAGTGATCAAGCAAATTAAATCACATTTTATTGGTCACAGTCACGTGGTTAGCAGATGTTAATGCGAGTGTAGTGAAATGCTTGTTCATCTAGTTCTGACAGTGCAGTAATATCTAACAAGTAATCTAACAATTCCACAACAACTACCTAATACACACACATCTGAAGGGATGGCGTAAGAATATGTACATATAAATATGTGGATGAGCGATGACCAAGCGATGACCAGGCAAGATGCAATAGATGGTATAAAATACAGTATATACATGAGATATGATAATGTAAGATATGTAAACATTATTGAAGTGACTAGTAATCCCTTTATTAAAGTGGCCAATGATTTCGAGGCTGTATGTTGGCAGCAGCCTCTCTGTGTTAGTGATGGCTGTTTAACAGTCTGATGGCATTGAGATATGAGCTGTTTTTAAGTCTTTTGGTCCCAGCTTTGATGCACCTGTACTGACTTCGCCTTCTGGATGGTAGCGGGGTGAATGATCTTGGCCTTCCTTTTGGCCTTCCTGTGACATCGGTGCTGTAGGTGTCCTGAAGGGAAGATAGTTTGCCCCCGGTGATGCGTTGTACAGATTGCACCACCCTCTGGAGAGCCTTGCAAGTGATGGCGGTACAGTTGTCGTACCAGGCGGTGATACAGCCTGACAGGATGCTCTCAATTGTGCACCTGTAAAAGTTTGTGAGGGTTTTAGGTGACAGCCAAATTTCTTCAGCCTTCTCTGTGATGTTTACGCCGAGGAGCTTAAAACTTTCCACCTTCTCAACTGCTGTCCCTTCGATGTGGATAGGGGGGTGCTCCTGTTTCCTGGAGTCCACGATCATCTCCTTTGTTTTGTTGACTTTGAGTGAGAGGTTGTTTTCCAAACATCACACTCCGAGTGCCCTCACCTCCTCCCTGTAGGCTGTCTCATTGTTGTTGTTAGTTATCAAGCCTACCATACTAGTGCCGTCTGCAAACTTGATTATTGAGTTGGAGGCCTGCATGGCCACGCAGACGTGGGTGAACAGGGAGTACAGGAGAGGGCTGAGAATGCGCCCTTGTGGGGCCCAAGCTGGCATAGCTACAAGTGTCTTGCTGACAGTAGCATACCACCCTGCATCCCAATGCTGGCTTGCCTCTGAAGCTAAGCAGGGTTGGTCCTGGATGGTATACCAGATGATGCTGGGAGTGGTGTTGGAGGTACTCTTTCCTCTGTTATAAAAAAATATCCCAATGCCTCAGGTCAGTGATTGGAGACATTTCCTTGTGTAGGGTGCCATCTTTCGAATGGGACGTTAAACGGGTGTCCTGACTCTCTGTGGTCACTAAAGATCCCATGGCACTTATTGTAAGAGTATGGGTGTTAACCCCGGTGTCCTGGCAACAAAAAAATCATGGCCACCGAATCATCCCCAGCTTCCAATTGGCTCATTCATCCCCCTTCCTCTCCCCTGTAACTATTCCCCAGGCGGTTGCTGTAAATGCAAATGTGTTCTGAGTCACCTTACTTGGCAAAATAAGGGTTAAATAAACATCAAATATTGAATGTGTGCCAACTTCCTCATTGATAAGAAATCATAGGTTCTAGAGCCCAGATTGAAATAACTTTGGTCCTTTGTCCACCAATGACAAAGCCTACAGCCAGAAACGTCCACCAATGACAAAGCAGAAACGTCTACTTTAACCCTCAATATCGAGCTGCATGTAAAGAGGCTTTTATCATCAAAGAAATATCAAGTCAACTATTTTATTTAAGAAAGTATAAAATGTAATAAATTAATTTAACTGATGCGTTCAGAAATTGTTCCGACCTTTTTCCTTTTACATTGTGTTTAAGTTACAGCTTTATTTTAACATGGATTAAATACTGAATTTTCCAGCAAACTTAACACAATACCGTTTTACTGTAATAATTAATTGTGCAGGAGGTAATATTAAGGCTATGTGAGTGGTTATAGACCTACAGTCAGAGTCCAGATTTCAGTTTCCATTTAACCCATCTGAACAGATAGGCTACAGTTCCCTGTATGTGACATAGGCCTATTTGAAGTCCCCGTCTTGTGACTGTCGAATTTGTGTAGCGCTTCTCACAATAATCACACATAACGCAGCCGTAACGTAGCCGTAGCGTAGCCAGAACGTAGCCGTAGCGTAGCCGGAACGTAGCCGTAGCGTAGCCGTAGAGTAGCCAGGAAGGTAGCCGTAGCGTAGCCGTAGCGTAGCCGGAACGTAGCCGGAACGTAGCCGGAACGTAGCCGTAGCGTAGCCGGAACGTAGCCGTAGCGTAGCCGTAACGTAGCCGTAACGCAGCCGTAACGTAGCCGTAACGTAGCCGTAACGTAGCCGTAGCGTAGCCGAAAAGCGAAAACAGTTTAACATTTTTGCAAATGTAATAAAAAAAAAACTGAAATACCTTTTATTTACATACAGAAGTTTACATATTTACATACAGAAGTTTACATATTTACATACAGAAGTTTACATATTTACATACAGAAGTTTACATATTTACATACAGAAGTTTACATATTTACATACAGAAGTTTACATATTTACATACAGAAGTTTACATATTTACATACAGAAGTTTACATATTTACATACAGAAGTTTACATATTTACATACAGAAGTTTACATATTTACATACAGAAGTTTACATATTTACATACAGAAGTTTACATATTTACATACAGAAGTTTACATATTTACATACAGAAGTTTACATATTTACATACAGAAGTTTACATATTTACATACAGAAGTTTACATATTTACATACAGAAGTTTACATATTTACATACAGAAGTTTACATATTTACATACAGAAGTTTACATATTTACATACAGAAGTTTACATATTTACATACAGAAGTTTACATATTTACATACAGAAGTTTACATATTTACATACAGAAGTTTACATATTTACATACAGAAGTTTACATATTTACATACAGAAGTTTACATATTTACATACAGAAGTTTACATATTTACATACAGAAGTTTACATATTTACATACAGAAGTTTACATATTTACATACAGAAGTTTACATATTTACATACAGAAGTTTACATATTTACATACAGAAGTTTACATATTTACATACAGAAGTTTACATATTTACATACACTAAGTAGACACATACAGTTGAAGTCAGAAGTTTACATATTTACATACACTAAGTAGACACATACAGTCGAAGTCGGAAGTTTACAAACACTTTGGTTGGAGTCATTAAAATTTGTTTTTACAACCACTCCACAAATTTCTTGTGAACAAACTATAGTTTTGGCAAGTCGGTTAGGACATCTACTTTGTGCATGACATAGCCATCTGTTTACGGACAGATTATTTCACTTACAAATTCACTGTATCACAATTCCAGTGGGTCAGAAGTTTACATACACTAAGTTGACTGTGCCTTTAAACAGCTTGGAAAATTCCAGAAAATGATGTCATGGCTTTAGAAGCTTCTGATAGGCTAATTGACATAATCTGAGTCAATTGGAGGTGTACCTGTGGATGTATTTCAAGGTCGACCTTCAAACTCAGTGCCTCTTTGCTTGACATCATGGGAAAATAAAAACAAATCAACCAAGACCTCAGGAAAAAAATTGTAGACCTCCACAAGTCTGGTTCATTCTTGGGAGCAATTTCCAAATGCCTGAAGGTACCACGTTCATCTGTACAAACAATAGTATGCAAGTATAAACACCATGGGACCACGCAGCCGTCAAACCACTCAGGAAGGAGACGCGCTCTGTCTCCTAGAGATGAACTTACTTTGGTGTGAAAAGTGCAAATCAATCCCAGAACAACAGCAAAGGACCTTGTGAAGATGCTGGAGGAAACAGGTACAAAAGTATCTATATCCACAGTAAAACAAGTCCTATATTGACATAACCTGAAAGGCTACCTGAAATGTTTGACCCAAGTTAAACAATTTAAAGGCAGTGCTACCAAATACTAATTCAGTGTATGTAAACTTCTGAACCACTGGGAATGTGATGTAAGAAATAAAAGCTGAAATAAATCATTCTCTCTACTATTATTCTGACATTTCACATTGTTAAAATAAAGTGTTGATCCTAACTGACCTAAAACAGGGGATTTATACTAGGATTAAATGTCAGGAATAGTGAAACTGAGTTTAAATGTATTTGGCTAAGGTGTATGTAAACTTCAGACTTCAACTGTAAGTATTCAGACCCTTTACTGTGAGACTTGAAATTGAGTTCAGGTGCATCCTGTTTCCATTGATAATCCTTGATGTTTCTACAACTTGATTGGAGTCCACCTGTGGTAAATTCAATTGATTGGACATGATTTGGAAAGGCACACACCTGTCTATATAAGGTCCCACAGTTGACAGTGCGTGTCAGAGCAAAAACCAAGCCATGAGGTCCAAGGAATTGTCCGTAGAGGTCCGAGACAAGATTGTGTCAAGGCACAGATATAGAGAAGGGTACCAAAACATTTCTGCAGCATTGAAGGTCCCCAAGAACACAGTGGCCTCTATCTTTCTTAAATGGAAGAAGTTTGGAACCACCAAGAGTCTTCCTAGAGCTGCCCGTGTGTGTGTGTGTGTATGTATGTGTGTGGTGTGTGTGCGCCCGGCCAAACTGAGCAATCAGGGGAGAAGGGCCTTGGTCAGGGAGGTGACAAGAACCTGATGATCACTCTGACAGAACTCTAGAGTTCCTCTGTGGAGATGGGAGAACCTTCCAGAAGGACAACCATCTCTACAGCACTCCACCAATCAGGTCTTCATGGTAGAGTGGCCAGATGGATTAGTCACCTTCAGCGGGAAGCTGAGGGAAAGATTTATCTCTGACATCTGTGGTCGTCGTGTCTGACATAAAGAATGTATCACTGTGTCGTTCTCAATGGACAGGTTTCCCAGACACAGATAAAACTAGTCCTGAACTAAAGAGCCTGGATCCTCTCCAGGTTTCTTCCTAGATTCCCGGCCTTTCTAGGGAGTTTTTCCTAGCCACCGTGCTTCTACATCTGCATTGCTTGCTGTTTGGGGTTTTAGGCTGGGTTTCTGTACAGCACTTTGTGACATCGGCTGATGTAAGAAGGGCTTTACAAATACATTTGATTGAGTTCAGTAGAGAATCTCTATGGATAATGATTTTTAACCCTGGACTAGGTTTAATCTGTGTCTGGGAAACCGGCCCTCTAGTGGTATAACTGTATCAGTACACCCGTAGCACTTTTCTTTCTATCTAGAACCAAAAAGGGTTCTTCAGCTGTCCGCATACAAGAACCCTTTTGAAGAAACTCTTTTGGTTCCATGTAGAACCATGTCCGCAGAGAGTTCTACATGGAACCCAAAAGAATTTAACCTGGAACCAATAAAATAAAAATAAAAAGGGTTCACCTGTTTAGACAGCCGCAGAATACTTTTGGAACCCTTTTTTGTTCTAAGCGTGGAGGACAGAGTTCGGGAGTGCAGTTCACACAGACAGACAGCAGGGGGAGACAATGCCCTGCTCTATTGGACGGAACACTGCAGGCTTTTGTTCCATTCCAGCACTAACAAACTTGGGGGGGGGGGGGGGGGGGGGGCTGGAACAAAAACCTAGTTAATTGAAGAAATAGGCTATGTACTGATGTTCTACTCTTTTCAGAAGTGTACACTCATACAATCGCTCGGACTGGTGTGAGGAATATGGGGGAGGGTGTGTTAGAAGTTGGTATGGGACTAGGATGGAACCTCCCTCCAGCCATGCTTGTACCAATCCAATACTTTATGCCTGCTCGAGTAGAATGAACGAGTGTATACTTCTGGAGAGAGGGAAGCTCAATGGAAACATTTATTTTTACAGTGACGGGCTACTGTAGATTATACTGTACATTCAACTGGGACCAGGTGATTTTCAGGGACATCAGTCCAAATGCCTATAAGTGAGTACAATTAAAAAATCAAGTCAATAAAAAAAAAAAGAGTACTTAGATGTCATTGGGCTTACAGATAGATATGATAAGTGATATGATTTAGTAGATAAAATGGTTAAGGTTTGTTTAACGAGTTGGCGTTTTGTGTAAAAAAAATAAAATCTATTAATGTAATTTTATTTGGCGAAGCGAACTCATCCACTCCCGTCTCGAACGCACATGATGTAATTCCCCTTATAAATGGCTTGGCGCGTTCATGTCCCCCCCCTATATGCAGTATTTAATTTCTACAAAATGTTTATCTTGTTGTTGTTTTAAATCGTTCGCAAATATCGTCAGTATTTACTGTGAGCAAGGCTAATGATGTATGGAGGAAATGTTTGGTCCAGTCGCTAAATGGTTAAATTCTTCTTGATTAACGGATACCCATGTTGGTTTCAGCACTCTGAGATTACTTTTGAAATCTTTTCATTTTTTTTTTGCAATTACTGTTTGGTCAACAAGGAATCACAAAGAAATGCACAGTGTCACACAATAAGGAGAATGTCAACTATGATGTTGCGTTTGAATGGATTTATCAAGCTATCGGCTCGGGAACATTTGTCATGAAAGTCTGGTTGGGGCATATTGTCACACTGATTCCGGGCATGTCATGTGAAACCTATTGAAGCCTCTGCATATCCATCACATGGGACAGAAGGCTCACATTTTAACTCATGTGAAAACACTCATTTATACACACATACAGGTTATTCCCCTAACAGGTTATTCCCCCCTAACAGCACAGGAACATTACCTGAAACAGTTACAAGCAATGCAAAACATAAAAATGCTCCAATAAATGTTTAAAATGAGCGACAGGGGGACAAGAGTCTCAGGTCTAAGTTTAGTCTGCAGGCTATTCCATAGGCAAGGAGTATAACAGGAAAAGGCAGCCATACCCAACTCTGTGGAAATCACATGGGCCTCAAGTGGAATCCATGCTTGAGACCTGGTTTTAGGAATTCTAATGTTGATAAGTGATGATAAATAAGAAGGTAGTTTATTCAGAAGTGCTTTATAGACAAACACGAGAGAGCATGTTGTTCTCATCTCCCGGACAGCGAAGTCCAACCCACATTATGATATAAAACACAGTGGTGAGTTCTGTAGCCAGCACCCGTAATAAACCTGAGTGGTGAGTTCTGTAGCCAGCACCCGTAATAAACCTGAGTGGTGAGTTCTGTAGCCAGCACCCGTAATAAACCTGAGTGGTGAGTTCTGTAGCCAGCACCCGTAATAAACCTGAGTGGTGAGTTCTGTAGCCAGCACCCGTAATAAACCTGAGTGGTGAGTTCTGTAGCCAGCACCCGTAATAAACCTGAGTGGTGAGTTCTGTAGCCAGCACCCGTAATAAACCTGAGTGGTGAGTTCTGTAGCTAGCACCCGTAATAAACCTGAGTGGTGAGTTCTGTAGCCAGCACCCGTAATAAACCTGAGTGGTGAGTTCTGTAGCCAGCACCCGTAATAAACCTGAGTGGTGAGTTCTGTAGCCAGCACCCGTAATAAACCTGAGTGGTGAGTTCTGTAGCCAGCACCCGTAATAAACCTGAGTGGTGAGTTCTGTAGCCAGCACCCGTAATAAACCTGAGTGGTGAGTTCTGTAGCTAGCACCCGTAATAAACCTGAGTGGTGAGTTCTGGAGCCAGCACCCGTAATAAACCTGAGTGGTGAGTTCTGGAGCCAGCACCCGTAATAAACCTGAGTGGTGAGTTCTGGAGCCAGCACCCGTAATAAACCTGAGTGGTGAGTTCTGGAGCCAGCACCCGTAATAAACCTGAGTGGTGAGTTCTGGAGCCAGCACCCGTAATAAACCTGAGTGGTGAGTTCTGGAGCCAGCACCCGTAATAAACCTGAGTGGTGAGTTCTGTAGCCAGCACCCGTAATAAACCTGAGTGGTGAGTTCTGTAGCCAGCACCCGTAATAAACCTGAGTGGTGAGTTCTGTAGCCAGCACCCGTAATAAACCTGAGTGGTGAGTTCTGTAGCCAGCACCCGTAATAAACCTGAGTGGTGAGTTCTGTAGCCAGCACCCGTAATAAACCTGAGTGGTGAGTTCTGTAGCCAGCACCCGTAATAAACCTGAGTGGTGAGTTCTGTAGCCAGCACCCGTAATAAACCTGAGTGGTGAGTTCTGTAGCCAGCACCCGTAATAAACCTGAGTGGTGAGTTCTGGAGCCAGCACCCGTAATAAACCTGAGTGGTGAGTTCTGGAGCCAGCACCCGTAATAAACCTGAGTGGTGAGTTCTGGAGCCAGCACCCGTAATAAACCTGAGTGGTGAGTTCTGGAGCCAGCACCCGTAATAAACCTGAGTGGTGAGTTCTGGAGCCAGCACCCGTAATAAACCTGAGTGGTGAGTTCTGGAGCCAGCACCCGTAATAAACCTGAGTGGTGAGTTCTGTAGCCAGCACCCGTAATAAACCTGAGTGGTGAGTTCTGTAGCCAGCACCCGTAATAAACCTGAGTGGTGAGTTCTGTAGCCAGCACCCGTAATAAACCTGAGTGGTGAGTTCTGTAGCCAGCACCCGTAATAAACCTGAGTGGTGAGTTCTGTAGCCAGCACCCGTAATAAACCTGAGTGGTGAGTTCTGTAGCCAGCACCCGTAATAAACCTGAGTGGTGAGTTCTGTAGCCAGCACCCGTAATAAACCTGAGTGGTGAGTTCTGTAGCCAGCACCCGTAATAAACCTGAGTGGTGAGTTCTGTAGCCAGCACCCGTAATAAACCTGAGTGGTGAGTTCTGTAGCCAGCACCCGTAATAAACCTGAGTGGTGAGTTCTGTAGCCAGCACCCGTAATAAACCTGAGTGGTGAGTTCTGTAGCCAGCACCCGTAATAAACCTGAGTGGTGAGTTCTGTAGCCAGCACCCGTAATAAACCTGAGTGGTGAGTTCTGTAGCCAGCACCCGTAATAAACCTGAGTGGTGAGTTCTGTAGCCAGCACCCGTAATAAACCTGAGTGGTGAGTTCTGTAGCCAGCACCCGTAATAAACCTGAGTGGTGAGTTCTGTAGCCAGCACCCGTAATAAACCTGAGTGGTGAGTTCTGTAGCCAGCACCCGTAATAAACCTGAGTGGTGAGTTCTGTAGCCAGCACCCGTAATAAACCTGAGTGGTGAGTTCTGTAGCCAGCACCCGTAATAAACCTGAGTGGTGAGTTCTGTAGCCAGCACCCGTAATAAACCTGAGTGGTGAGTTCTGTAGCCAGCACCCGTAATAAACCTGAGTGGTGAGTTCTGTAGCCAGCACCCGTAATAAACCTGAGTGGTGAGTTCTGTAGCCAGCACCCGTAATAAACCTGAGTGGTGAGTTCTGTAGCCAGCACCCGTAATAAACCTGAGTGGTGAGTTCTGTAGCCAGCACCCGTAATAAACCTGAGTGGTGAGTTCTGTAGCCAGCACCCGTAATAAACCTGAGTGGTGAGTTCTGTAGCCAGCACCCGTAATAAACCTGAGTGGTGAGTTCTGTAGCCAGCACCCGTAATAAACCTGAGTGGTGAGTTCTGTAGCCAGCACCCGTAATAAACCTGAGTGGTGAGTTCTGTAGCCAGCACCCGTAATACACCTGAGTGGTGAGTTCTGTAGCCAGCACCCGTAATACACCTGAGTGGTGAGTTCTGTAGCCAGCACCCGTAATACACCTGAGTGGTGAGTTCTGTAGCCAGCACCCGTAATAAACCTGAGTGGTGAGTTCTGTAGCCAGCACCCGTAATAAACCTGAGTGGTGAGTTCTGTAGCCAGCACCCGTAATAAACCTGAGTGGTGAGTTCTGTAGCCAGCACCCGTAATAAACCTGAGTGGTGAGTTCTGTAGCCAGCACCCGTAATAAACCTGAGTGGTGAGTTCTGTAGCCAGCACCCGTAATAAACCTGAGTGGTGAGTTCTGTAGCCAGCACCCGTAATAAACCTGAGTGGTGAGTTCTGTAGCCAGCACCCGTAATAAACCTGAGTGGTGAGTTCTGTAGCCAGCACCCGTAATAAACCTGAGTGGTGAGTTCTGTAGCCAGCACCCGTAATAAACCTGAGTGGTGAGTTCTGTAGCCAGCACCCGTAATAAACCTGAGTGGTGAGTTCTGTAGCCAGCACCCGTAATAAACCTGAGTGGTGAGTTCTGTAGCCAGCACCCGTAATAAACCTGAGTGGTGAGTTCTGTAGCCAGCACCCGTAATAAACCTGAGTGGTGAGTTCTGTAGCTAGCACCCGTAATAAACCTGAGTGGTGAGTTCTGTAGCCAGCACCCGTAATAAACCTGAGTGGTGAGTTCTGTAGCCAGCACCCGTAATAAACCTGAGTGGTGAGTTCTGTAGCCAGCACCCGTAATAAACCTGAGTGGTGAGTTCTGTAGCCAGCACCCGTAATAAACCTGAGTGGTGAGTTCTGTAGCCAGCACCCGTAATAAACCTGAGTGGTGAGTTCTGTAGCTAGCACCCGTAATAAACCTGAGTGGTGAGTTCTGGAGCCAGCACCCGTAATAAACCTGAGTGGTGAGTTCTGGAGCCAGCACCCGTAATAAACCTGAGTGGTGAGTTCTGTAGCCAGCACCCGTAATAAACCTGAGTGGTGAGTTCTGTAGCCAGCACCCGTAATAAACCTGAGTGGTGAGTTCTGTAGCCAGCACCCGTAATAAACCTGAGTGGTGAGTTCTGTAGCCAGCACCCGTAATAAACCTGAGTGGTGAGTTCTGTAGCCAGCACCCGTAATAAACCTGAGTGGTGAGTTCTGTAGCCAGCACCCGTAATAAACCTGAGTGGTGAGTTCTGTAGCCAGCACCCGTAATAAACCTGAGTGGTGAGTTCTGTAGCCAGCACCCGTAATAAACCTGAGTGGTGAGTTCTGTAGCCAGCACCCGTAATAAACCTGAGTGCTGAGTTCTGTAGCCAGCACCCGTAATAAACCTGAGTGCGCAGTGATAAGTAGCATCCGGCGATGTAAGTGTTTATGTCGTAGCATGTAAATAATATCCCCATAATCTATAACAGACATAAAAGTATCTAGCACCATTTGTCTTCTATTTGTAGAGGATTTAATGCCTAAATTATAAATTATTATTAAAAAGCTTAAATCGTATATCCTTTTTTAAATTTTTTTATTTGATTTATTTTACCTTTATTTAACCAGGTAGGCTAGTTGAGAACAAGTTCTCATTTACAATTGCGACCTGGCCAAGATAAAGCAAAGCAGTTCGACAGATAAAACGACAGAGTTACACATGGAGTAAAAACAAACATACAGTCAATAATGCAGTATAAACAAGTCTATATACAATGTGTGCAAATGAGGTGGGAAGGGAGGTAAAGGCAAAAAAGGCCATGATGGCAAAGTAAATACAATATAGCAAGTAAAACACTGGAATGGTAGTTTTGCAATGGAAGAATGTGCAAAGTAGAAATAAAAATAATGGGGTGCAAAGGAGCAAAATAAATAAATAAATAAAAATTAAATACAGTTGGGAAAGAGGTAGTTGTTTGGGCTAAATTATAGGTGGGCTATGTACAGGTGCAGTAATCTGTGAGCTGCTCTGACAGTTGGTGCTTAAAGCTAGTGAGGGAGATAAGTGTTTCCAGTTTCAGAGATTTTTGTAGTTCGTTCCAGTCATTGGCAGCAGAGAACTGGAAGGAGAGGCGGCCAAAGAAAGAATTGGTTTTGGGGGTGACTAGAGAGATATACCTGCTGGAGCGCGTGCTACAGGTGGGAGATGCTATGGTGACCAGCGAGCTGAGATAAGGGGGGACTTTACCTAGCAGGGTCTTGTAGATGACATTGAGCCAGTGGGTTTGGCGACGAGTATGAAGCGAGGGCCAGCCAACGAGAGCGTACAGGTCGCAATGGTGGGTAGTATATGGGTTTTGGTGATAAAACGGATTGCACTGTGATAGACTGCATCCAATTTGTTGAGTAGGGTATTGGAGGCTATTTTGTAAATGACATCGCCAAAGTCGAGGATTGGTAGGATGGTCAGTTTTACAAGGGTATGTTTGGCAGCATGAGTGAAGGATGCTTTGTTGCGAAATAGGAAGCCAATTCTAGATTTAACTTTGGATTGGAGATGTTTGATATGGGTCTGGAAGGAGAGTTTACAGTCTAACCAGACACCTAAGTATTTGTAGTTGTCCACGTATTCTAAGTCAGAGCCGTCCAGAGTAGTGATGTTGGACAGGCGGGTAGGTGCAGGTAGCGATCGGTTGAAGAGCATGCATTTAGTTTTACTTGTATTTAAGAGCAATTGGAGGCCACGGAAGGAGAGTTGTATGGCATTGAAGCTTGCCTGGAGGGTTGTTAACACACTGTCTAAAGAAGGGCCGGAAGTATACAGAATGGTGTCGTTTTCATCAGTATGTTTTTACTACATTTTATTATTATTATTATTATTGTATTTATTATACATATAATTTTATACATTTTATTGAACCTTTATTTAACAAGTCACACACACACACAACACACACAACACATACACACACACACAACACATACACACACACACACACACACCACATACACACACACACACACACACCACATACACACAACACATACACACACACCACATACACACACCACATACACACATACACATACACACAACACATACACACAACACACCACATACACACCACATACACACACACACACCACATACACACCACACCACATACACACCCCCCCCCCACACACACACCACATACACACCACATACACACCACACCACATACACACCACATACACCACATACACATACACACACCACATACACATACACACACCACATACACACCACATACACATACACACACCACATACACACACCACATACACATACACACACCACACACACACCACACCACATACACATACACACACCACATACACACACCACATACACACACCACATACACACACACCACATACACACACACCACATACATACATCACACCACACACCACATACACACCACACACCACATACACACCACACCACATACACACACCACACACACACCACATACACACACCACACACAACACATACACCACATACACACACACCACAACCACACCACATACACACACCCCACATACACACCACACCATATACACACCACACCACATACACACACACACCCCACATACACACCACACCACATACACACCACACCACATACACACCACACCACATACACATACACATACACACACCACATCCACATACACACACGCACCACATACACACCACACCACATACACACCACACATACACACACCACATACACACACCACATCCACATACACACACACCACATACACACCACATACACACACCACACACACCACACACACACACACCACATACACACCACACACACACACACACCACATACATACACACACACACACACACACCACATACATACACACATACATACATACACACACCACATACACACGCACATACATACACACCACACACACACACACACCACATACATACACACACACACACACACACACCACATACATACACACATACATACATACACACACCACATACACACACATCACATACACACACATACATACCCACACACACCACATACACACACACACCACATACACACACACCACATACACATACATACACACACACACATAACACACACCACATATATACACACACCACATACACACACACACACCACATCCACACACACACACACCACATCCACACCACACCACATACACCACACACACCACATACACACCACACCACATACACATACACATACACACACCACATACACACACCACATACACACACCACATCCACATACACACACGCACCACATACACACCACACATACACACACCACATACACACACCACATCCACATACACACACACCACACACACACACCACATACACACACCACACACACACACATACACACCACACACACACACACCACATACACACCACACACACACACACACACACACACACCACATACATACACACACACACACACACACACACACCACATACATACACACATACATACATACACACACCACATACACACACCACACAGACACACACCACATACATACACACATACATACACACACACACCACATACACACACACCACATACACATACACACACACCACATACATACACACATACATACACACACACACCACATACACACACACCACATACACATACATACACACCACACACATACACACACCACATACACACACACCACATCCACACACACACACACACACACATAACACACACCACATATATACACACACCACATCCACACACACACACACCACATACACACCACACACACAGCTTTTAAAATGATGAATGTTTTGTCAAACCAAAGTGTATTCTAATATGTTCTAATAAAGAACCGATTTATGTGTTCAGTTGATTTTATAAGGGATGTGCCACAATCAAGTGCAACTTATATCCAATAAAGCATTGGCGTTTAGATATACTTGCAATCTTCTTAAAATTAAAAGAAATAAATAATCCTTCTTCAAATAGTATCAGTTGATGTATACTGCTTCAACTGTTGACACGAACAGCACAGCTAATATTGTGACAACTTGCCCCATACTGTCAGCTACGGGGCAAGTTGTCACATCAGTTCAGAGTGTCTTCTATGAGTATGAACCTAATTCTGCAAGGAGAAAAGCAAATATTTAGGCAATACCTTAATTTATTCATCGATAAATGGGTCTTAATAGAGATACCGATGTTGATAAATGTAAGTGACACGTGTGACAACATGCCCCCTATTCTCCCCTACTGACGACAGATCAGCTCCGAGAGAGATATTTCCGCCTACGGCTGCAAATATTTAGGCGTCCTGTTCTAATGCTTACTCAATAAAACCCCCCCTCCCCTCCTCCTCCACCCATTTCCTCCTCCTCCCTTCCTGTTCTCCCCCCCTTCCCGTTCTCCCCCCCTCCCCCTTCCCGATCTCCCCCCTTCCCGATCTCCCCCCTTCCCGATCTCCCCCCTTCCCGTTCTCCCCCCCCTCCCGTTTCCCCCCCTCTCCCCCTCCCGTTCTCCCCCCCTCCCGTTCCCCCCCTCCCCTCCCCTCCCGTTTCCTCCTCCTCCCTTCCCCATGGGCTAGGTCTGTTTTCCTAGTGCGACTCTGCGGCCCGTTCCGTGCCCTCTGCCCCCGTGCCTTCAACCTCGCACATGTTCAGGGGATGCAGCTGGAGAACTACAAGGAAATCCCATTGTACGCCACTCGGGAGCCATGAACAATATGACCAGTATATATTGTCCTGCTAATAACAGGGTTGATAATATATCTGTGAGAATGTCCAACAGGCTTTTATATCATTCTAAACTAATAAATATAATAATAATTGATTTGTTTAAAAAAATTACAATATATTATAATAACTAATATAATATATCAAATAACGTACAATGAGAGAGGGGGGGGGGGGGAGTCCATTCTTGAACATGGGGTGAGACATTGTTACTAATTTGTAAATACAACCGGTTTGTTATTTTGAATGATTTATTTCTGTTTTTAGAGGGAGAGAAACCAAAATCCTACTGTCATCTCATGGGTCTCCCAGTCAAGTTCGACACGGGTTTTGAACCAGCATCTGGAAAAACACAGGTTGCTCTGCTATGCAGTGTCTTAGACCGTCGCACAACTCAGGCGCTGTACAACGTGACTGGTCGGGAGTAACAGAGCAAAATAAAAGAATAAAAACCTAACAACAGTTTTAGTAACTAATACTGAAGTTGTGCACAATTATCAGTTTCTATTTAGGTTTATGTCGCCCATTTATTGTCAGTTAGAGACACAGTAGGACCCAAAAGCATAACCAGTGCTCTAACTTCCCCTGGTGGTGGTCTGGAGCAATGAAGTGGTGACGCAGGGTACCGTACTAAACCACAAATGACCTCTAAGTCCCGCAGCATAATCGCAAAACTTTTTTTGTGGAGCAACCACTGTACCACTGTTGTGTCATCGGCAAACTTAATGATGGTGTTGGAGTCTTGCTTGGTCATGTAGCACAGGAGGGGACTGAGCAAGCACTCCTGAGGTGCCCCCGTGTTGAGGATCAGTGTGACAGATGTGTTGTTACCTATCCTTACCGCCTAGGGCGGCCCATCAGGAAGTACAGGATCCAGTTGCAGAGGGAGGTGTTTAGTCCCAGAGTCCTTAGCTTAGTGACAATCTTTGAGGGCACTATGGTGTTGAACACTGAGCTGTAGTCGATGAACAGCATTCTCATGTAGGTGTTCCTTTTGTTCAGGTGGGAAAGGGTTGTGTGGAGTGCAATAGAGATTGTATCATCTGTGGATCTGTTAGGGCGGTAATGCAAATTGGAGTGGGTCTGGGCAAGTGTGCCCAGACTTTAGTTACATTTTATACAAATACTTTTCCACCTTGTTCCTAACGAGGTCTACCCCTCCCCAATATTTTATGTATCCTCATTGATTGGAGGGTTTGCACTGCATGCTGTCCGCTAGCCGAGCATGGTCTGGCTTGTAGCCACTGATCGCTAGCCTCAAGCAGGTGTCCAGGTGATCATCTGTTAGAGTGGACTAGTATTTTGACTTGATGATCTTCATGTCTTCCCCCCACCCCCCCCCAAAAAAGCTGTCAAGTAGATGGCAACTTTTTGGATATTTGTCCTCCACGACAAGGTTCCAAAAGTGTTCCCCTGATTCGATTTGGAGGTCGCTTTTGCCAGAGTCAAAATGTAACTCTTGACGGCCAATGTCTCCATGTGAAACAATGATGCAATGTTCTGTTGCAATTTTGTCCACATCAACTTCATCAACCAAACAGACAGCACATACATGTTCACCTGTTCAACGTATCACAGTCACAAAGTACAGGTGCTTTTCCCTGACCTTCGAGCTCTGACATTTTTGTTGTTGTTGAAAAACCTAATTTCATGTCGCAGCAATTTACATTTTTGTTTAAAAACTATTAATTTCAACAATATATTTGTCTTTTCCTTGCAGCTCTAAATTCAGCCGAACAGTTACGGCGACCAACAAAAGAAAGCTCGATCTAACTTTGTCGGATTCAGCAGATTAAATCTCTCTTTGTCTTCCAACTGCTCGGATTCAGCAGATTAAATCTCTCCAGGAATGTACCTCTACTAAGCCACCTTACATCCGTGTGTTGCAAGAGGTCTGTGTGTTCACTTTCTTCCAGTTGAGACATGAAGAGGCGCCTCTGCAGACTTCTGGCCCGAGTCGAATTCATGATTTTGAAAGCAATATCCATGACATCTTTCACAGTCAACATTTTATTACACAATGCCTATTGATGGATCGGTGATAATTGAGGAAGTCTGGAATGTCATCACTTTTTCACAGGGTAATAAACCCATTGATGCGGTCAGTAATGGCTGATGCTCCAACTGTAGTTATGGGACACAAGTTTGTAAATGGGTAACCGAGTGCTATTAATGAACTCATCGAATGCCACAAAAAATGTCCTCCCCTCGAGTTTTTCCTTTCAACGATATGATTGTGAGCAGTTCCTCTTTGGCAGTCATATCATCAAACACCATTCTGATGAAATTTGCACAACTGAGGTCTGTCGCCTCATCAAATTGAAGTGAAAAGAACACGCGCTCATTTGTCCTCATCCATCAGGGTTTTGTAACAGTATTTCTGGATTTGCTGAATTTCTTTAATAGCGGAAATTATTTCTTATTTCTTTTTTGAAATCATCAAACAATTATTCTGCTCCTTTTTTGACCATTTCTCCTCTCTGGAACAGTTTCTTGTGCTTTGCTAGTATGCAACTCATAATGGGGCGGCAGGGTAGCCTAGTGGTTAGAGCGTTGGACTAGTAACCAGGAAGGTTGCAAGTTCAAATCCCCGAGCTGACAAGGTACAAATCTGTCGTTCTGCCCCTGAACAGGCAGTTAACCCACTGTTCCTAGGCCGTCATTGATCATAAGAATTTGTTCTTAACCAACTTGCCTAGTTAAATAAAGGTAAAATAAAATCACCCGGAATGATTTTTGAGCTGAGCCTTGTAAAGGTACGATTGTTAGGCATCTAGTTGAGACTTCAACTCTTTTTAATTTTCTCTTCACTTTTAGCTGGAAAGTCACTTCCATAATTCTTGTGAACAGTTCTGAATGTCTCTCGACATTTACCATCTTTAGCTTGTTGTTTGAATGGCAGATCGGACACACATTTTTAATAATCTTCCTCAATGTGAAAGTGGTAGATTTAGTTGTTTTCTTGCTTCCTGGTCCAGCACTCATATTAAAAACGTAACCCCAACTTCATAGAAAAAAACTACCACCACTGGAACAACCAAAAATATTCTGTTACAGGTCTGGAAATGTAAACGTACTAACTGCAGATGGTTGCTAAGGTAGCGACAGTTTGGAAAACAAATGTAGCAACTATAATGCCGCGGGTTGGTCCAATTTTATGTCAATTAATAAAGCAGTTTTTAAAAATATTTTGTCAGTGCAGTAATATTCAAGAAAGGCGCTAACCTGTAAGTACGGTGCTTCAGAACTGTGGACTTCCATTATTCATTCACCTCCATTATTCCATGGTAACGCTGTGAAAATGTATACACTACCGTTCAAATGTTTGGGGTCACTTAGAAATGTCCTTGTTTTTTGAAAAAAAAGCAGGGGATGCCTTCTAGGCAGAGTTGGATTGAAAAAGCCATATCTCTGTCCAGTGTCTGTGTTCTTTTGCCCGTCTTAATCTTTTCTTTTTTTGGCCAGTCTGAGATGTGGCTTTTTCTTTGCAACTCTGCCTAGAAGGACAGCATCCCGGAGTCGCCTCTTCACTGTGGATGTTGAGACTGGACAGAGGAACTCTGCCTAGAAGGACAGCATCCCGGAGTCGCCTCTTCACTGTGGATGTTGAGACTGGACAGAGGAACTCTGCCTAGAAGGACAGCATCCCGGAGTCGCCTCTTCACTGTTGATGTTGAGACTGGTGTTTTGTGGGTACTATTTAATAAAGCTGCCAGTTGAGGACTAGTGAGGCGTCTGTTTCTCAAACTAGACACTCTAATGTACTTGTCCTCTTGCTCAGTTGTGCACCAGGGCCTCCCACTCGTTGTATTCTGGTTAGGGCCAGTTTGCGCTGTTCTGTGAAGGGAGTAGTACACAGCGTTGTACGAGATCTTCAATTTCTTGACAATTTCTCGCATGGAATAGCCTTCATTTCTCAGAACAAGAATAGACTGATGAGTTTCAGAAGGTTCTTTGTTTCTGGCCATTTTGAGCCTGTAATCGAACCCACAAATGCTGATGCTCCAGATACTTAACTAGTCTAAAGAAGGCCAGTTTTATTGCTTCTTTAATGAGAACAACAGTTTTCAGCTGTGCTAACATAATTGTAAAAGGGTTTTCTAATAATCAATTAGCCTTTTAAATTGATGAACTTAGATTAGCTAAGACAACTTGCCATTGGAACACAGGAGTGATGGTTACTGATAATGGGCCTCTGTACCCCTATGTAGATATTCCATAAACAATAGTCATTTACAACATGAACAATGTCTACACTGTATTTCTGATCAATTTGATGTTATTTTAAATGGACAGAAAAATGAGTTATCCTTTAAAAAACAAGGACATTTCTAAGTGACGTAAAACTTTTGAACGGTAGTATATGTTTAGAACACTTCTACTAGAAAGAAGTTTGACCTTTCGACCATGATTGACATCTTGGGCACCAATAGGTTTCTGGGATAATGGTGTTAAGGTGAGTAATTGTTGTCCTGATATCCAGAAGCTCTTTTCAGTCATAACACTTCTGTCACCGTCTCTTATGTACGAAATAAGTTAAAAATAACGTGAAAAAAAAACACACTAACAAAATTGGTTAGGAGCCCGAAAAACGGCAGCTATCTCCTCCGGCACCATATCGCTCCAACCTGATGGTCACTCTGACAGAGTTCTTCTGTGGAGGTGGGAGAACCATCCATAAGGATCATCTCTGCAGCACTCCACCAATCAGGCCTTTATTGTAGAGTGGCCAGACGGAAGTCATTCCTCAGTAAAAGGCATGTGACAGCCCGCTTGGAGTTTATAGGACTCCCAGACCATGAGAAACAAGATTCTCTGGTCTGATGAAACCAAGATGAAACCAAGATTGAATTCTTTGGCTTGAATGCCAAGAGTCATATCTGGAGGAAACTGATAAATTGCCGAACCTTCCGTAAGGGGTGAAAAGACCAGAGTTTTTACATTCCAAAACTAATGTGTGTTTGACACTTGCCTTAGCTCTAGACAAAAAATAGAGCACGATTATTTTTTTTTATAGTTGTTGAATGAGTTTATTGGATTTTTAAATGTATTTCCATGATGTCCATGGATTTCAACATATCTCGACTGACCTAAGACAGGGAATTTTTACTCCGATTAAATATTAGAAATTGTTTAAATGTATTTGGCTGAGGTGTATGTAAACGTCCGACTTCAACTGTATATACTTAAATAGGCCAATTATGTGACATAATTCAAATATTATATTCTTTTTCAATTATGCAACTTATCAAACCTGCTGAAGGTCTTCTGACTGACATGTAACATATGATTCAGCATGCAAATGTTTTTTCGGTATCAAAAAACAACATTTAATAATTTAATAATATTTAATATATATATTATTTACATTTTAAGTCAGAAGTTTACAAAATTTATGCCAAATTTATGAACTGCAAAAAAATCTCTGAAGCTGGAGACTCATATCTCCCTCACTAGCTTTAAGCAGCAACTGTCAGAGCAGCTCACAGATCACTGCACCAGTACATAGCCCACCTAGCTACCTACCTCATCCCCATACAGTATTTATTTATTTATTTATCTTGCTCCTTTGCGTCCCAGTATCTCTACTTGCACACTCATCTACTGCAGATCTACCATTCCAGTGTTTAATTGCTATATTGTAATTACTTCGCCACCATGACCTATTTATTGCCTTAACTCCCTTAACTTACCTCATTTGCACTCACTGTATATAGACTTTTTGTTTTCTTTTGTTCTACTGTATTATTGACTGTATGTTTTGTTTACTCCATGTGTAACTCTGTGTTGTTGTATGTGTCGAATTGCTACGCTTTATCTTGGCCAGGTCGCAGTTGTAAATGAGAACTTGTTCTCAACTCGCCTACCTGGTTAAATAAAGGTGAAATAACATTTTAAAAATACATTTAAACTCAGTTTTTCCCTGATACTTAATCTTAGTAGCAATGATCTGTCTTAGGTCTGTTCGGATCACCACTTTATTTTAAGACTGTGAAATGTCAGAATAATAGTAGAGTGATTTATTTCAGCTTGTATTTCGTTCACAACATTCCCAGTGGGTCAGAAGTTTACATTTTGCCACAAAAAAAGTATGCTTGGGGTCATTGTCCATTTGGAAGACCCCATTTCGACCAAGCTTTAACTTCCTGACTGATGTCTTGAGATGTTGCTTCAATATATCCACAGCATTTTCCTACCTCATGATGCCATCTATTTTGTGAAGTGCACCAGTCCCTCCTGCAGCAAAGCACCCTCACCCTCGGATGCTGCCACCCCCGTGCTTCACGGTTGGGATGGTGTTCTTCGGCTTGCAGTTTCCCCCTTTTTCCTCCAAACATAATGATGGTCATTATGGCCAAACAGTTCTATTTTTGTTTCATCATTTCTCAAAAAGTATGATCTTTGTCCACATGTGCAGTTGCAAACCGTAGTCTGGCTTTTTCATCTCTAGGAGACCGAATGCGTCTCCTTCCTGAGCGGTATGACGGCTGCGTGGTCCCATGGTGTTTATACTTGCGTACTATTGTTTGTACAGATGAACGTGGTACCTTCAGGCGTTTGGAAATTGCTCCCAAGAATGAACCAGACTTGTGGAGGTCTACAATTTTTTTTCTGAGGTCTTGGCTGATTTCTTTTGATTTTCCCATGATGTCAAGCAAAGAGGCACTGAGTTTGAAGGTAGGCCTTGAAATACATCCACAGGCACACCTCCAATTGACTCCAATGATGTCAATTAGCCAATCAGAAGCTTACACAGTCATAGGTTTTATATTATATGGCTTGTTTGGCCAGATGCTTTTAAATGCTTTTATAAAACTGTTACCAACATATTAAAAATAACAATGAATTACATATTTTTCATTAAAGTTGTATTTTGCTAATTAAATTCATAAAAGGTTCTTCCAACAAAAGATATAGGACTCTAAAATCAAGTTGTTCTTTTGGTCATGTTGTTACAGTCGTTCATTTAATGGAATGACTAACTACATTTTTGTTTGTTAGAGTTTTTTTTTCCCTATTGGCATTTACTTGGATATGATAATGACTGTTCCGGTTTTCTTGCGGTGAAGGAGAGTCGGACCAAAATGCAGCGTGGTAATTTTCATACATGTTTAATGATGATGAAAAAACAAACAATACAAAACAACAAACGGACCGTGAAAACCTAAACAGCCTATCTGGTGACAACTAACACAGAGACAGGAACAATCACCTACACCACTCAAAGAATATGGCTGCCTAAATATGGATCCCAATCAAAGACAATGATAATCACCTGCCTCTGATTGAGAACCGCCTCAGGCAACCATAGACTTTTCTAGACAACCCTACTCAGCCACAATCCTAATACCTACTAAAACCCCAATACAAAAACACACCACAAAATTAACCCATGTCACACCCTGGCCTGGCCTGGCCTGGCCAAATAAATATATAAAACACAAAATACTAAGACCAGGGCGTGACAATGACGTTGAAGAGTGTTTTTTTCCTGGCTCAGAAAAAGTTGCATTCACTCTATGTATGGTACAGAGATCAAAATTAAAAACTGAAACAATTTTTCTGAGGTTGTACACAGCTTCCACACAGAACACCAAACATTAGGACCCCCCCCCCTGGCCCTCAGAACATACTATCTATCTATCTATCTATCTATCTATCTATCTATCTATCTATCTATCTATCTATCTATCTATCTATCTATCTATCTATCTATCTATCTATCTATCTATCTATCTAACTATCTAACTATCTAACTATCTAACTATCTAACTATCTAACTATCTAACTATCTAACTATCTAACTATCTAACTATCTAACTATCTAACTATCTAACTATCTAACTATCTAACTATCTAACTATCTAACTATCTAACTATCTAACTATCTTACTTACTTACTTACTTACTTACTTACTTACTTACTTACTTACTTACTTACTTACTTACTTACTTACTTACTTACTTATCTCCCTGGCATATTACTTCATTTATGCAGCAGCATAGAATAGATTTTTTTGGACTCACCTTGTTGTACTGTGCTCACATGAACGGCGGACCTTCTTGGGAAAATGTTGTCATCAAAGTATGGCATTCTCTGGACTTATGGTGCTTTCAAGACAACTGGGATCTCTGGGGGGGAGGGAGGGGGACAAGGTCGAATCATGATGACATCAGTGATCTTCAGGTCGCAGCTCTAGAAAGAGGCCCGAGTTCCTGACTTGGAATTCTGAGTTGAATGACCATTCAAAATGTGAGCTAGTATTTTTTTTTCTTCTGAATTTCCAGTTTTGATCTCACAGAAGTATAGATTTTCCAGTTGTTTTGAACTCTGCAGAAGTCATGCTGGAATGACAGCATGGCCAATGTCTAATTTTCTGGCCCATGCATGTGAATGTTTATCCTTTTAAAATGGGGAAAGAGACCCTTAAACCCAGACTTGGACCACACACCATCTCCACTGAATAGAAGGCTAGTGATTGCTTTGAAATGCTTGCAGTTCATCACTGATTTCTTTACAAACCTTGTTGAATTTGCGATTTCCAACTTCTTGTGTAATGTTTATGGCCGATGAGCACCGATACGTTTTTATCTATAGTTTCTCTTCATATGACAAGGATTTGTCAGTAGATTGTTTAATTTATTCATGGCGATGACTGCTTGTCTAGCTATGATATTGACATAGTCCAATCAAATCAGTTCAATCAAATCAGTCCAATCAAAGATACTGTAAGATATAACGTGATGCGACGTCATTTTATCTGTGGCCAATGACCTTGAGCCTTCTTGGATGGGCACTTCTAATGTAACTCTATGACATCACCCAAGGGGCTTGAATTATCTAGCTCTACCTGTGGATTTTGTGGTGATGTAGTGTCCCCATGAGTGACAGAACACTGAACGCTGAAAAAAAAAAAAAACACTGTCAAAATAAAACATAACAAAAAGTAAGTTTGTTTTAACAGCCGGTTTGAGGCTGTATAATATATATATATAGATGTATATATACACACTCTCAAATGCATACATGTGCTCATACATGTTTTAAACAGCCGGTTTGAGGCTGATGTATATATATCTCACATGCACACATGTGCTCATACATGGGGACACACACAGGTAAATACTCTAACCACTAGGCTACCTGCCGCCCCTACACTCTAACCACTAGGCTACCTGCCGCCCCTACACTCTAACCACTAGTCTACCTGCCGCCCCTACACTCTAACCACTAGGCTACCTGCCGCCCCTACACTCTAACCACTAGGCTACCTGCCCCCTTACACTCTAACCACTAGTCTACCTGCCACCCCTACACTCTAACTACTAGGCTACCCTGCCACCCCTACACTCTAACCACTAGGCTACCTGCCCCCTTACACTCTAACCACTAGTCTACCTGCCGCCCCTACACTCTAACCACTAGGCTACCTGCCGCCCCTACACTCTAACCACTAGGCTACCCTGCCACCCCTACACTCTAACCACTAGGCTACCTGCCGCCCCTACACTCTAACCACTAGGCTACCTGCCGCCCCTACACTCTAACCACTAGGCTACCCTGCCACCCCTACACTCTAACCACTAGGCTACCCTGCCACCCCTACACTCTAACCACTAGGCTACCTGCCGCCCCTACACTCTAACCACTAGGCTACCCTGCCGCCCCTACACTCTAACCACTAGGCTACCTGCCGCCTCTACACACTAACCACTAGGCTACCTGCCGCCCCTACACTCTAACCACTAGGCTACCTAACCCCCCTACACTCTAACCACTACCTGCCGCCCCCCTACACTCTAACCACTAGGCTACCTGCCGCCCCTACACTCTAACCACTAGTCTACCTGCCGCCCCTACACTCTAACCACTAGGCTACCTGCCGCCCCTACACTCTAACCACTAGGCTACCCTGCCGCCCCTACACTCTAACCACTAGTCTACCTGCCATCCCTACACTCTAACCACTAGGCCACCTGCCGCCCCTACACTCTAACCACTAGGCTACCTGCCGCCCCTACACTCTAACCACTAGGCTACCTGCCGCCCCTACACTCTAACCACTAGGCTACCTGCCGCCCCTACACTCTAAACACTAGGCTACCTGCCGCCCCTACACTCTAACCACTAGGCTACCTGCCGCCTCTACACACTAACCACTAGGCTACCTGCCGCCCCTACACTCTAACCACTAGGCTACCTGCCGCCCCTACACTCTAAACACTAGGCTACCTGCCGCCCCTACACTCTAAACACTAGGCTACCTGCCGCCCCTACACTCTAACCACTAGGCTACCTGCCGCCCCTCCACTCTAACCACTAGGCTACCTGCCGCCCTCCACTCTAACCACTAGGCTACCTGCCGCCCCTACACTCTAACCACTAGGCTACCTGCCGCCCCTACACTCTAAACACTAGGCTACCTGCCGCCCCTACACTCTAACCACTAGGCTACCTGCCACTCTACACTCTAACCACTAGGCTACCTGCCGCCCCTACACTCTAACCACTAGACCACCTGCCGCCCCTACACTCTAACCACTAGGCTACCTGCCGCCCCTCCACTCTAACCACTAGGCCACCTGCCGCCCCTACACTCTAACCACTAGGCTACCTGCCGCCCCTACACTCTAACCACTAGGCCACCTGCCGCCCCTACACTCTAACCACTAGGCCACCTGCCGCCCCTACACTCTAACCACTAGGCCACCTGCCGCCCCCTACACTCTAACCACTAGGCTACCTGCCGCCTCTACACTCTAACCACTAGGCTAACCTGCCGCCCCTACACTCTAACCACTAGGCTCTCCCCACCTATTACACTCTCCCCACCTCTCTCCTCTCTCCCCACCTCTCTCACTATTACACTCTCCCCACCTCTTTCCCTATTACACTCTCACCTCTCTCCCCCACCTCTCTCCCTATTACACTCTCCCCACCTCTCTCCCTATTACACTCTCCCCACCTCCCTCCCCACCTCTCTCCCTATTACACTCTCCCCACCTCTCTCCCCACCTCTCTCCCTATTACACTCTCCCCTCCCCACCTCTCTCCCCACCTCTCTCCCTATTACACTCTTCCCACCTCTCTCCCCACCTCTTTCCCTATTACACTCTCCCCAACTCTCTCCCCACCTCTCTCCCCACCTCTCTCACTTTTACACTCTCCTCACCTCTTTCCCTATTACACTCTCACACCTCTCTCCCCATCTCTCTCACTATTACACTCTCCCCACCCTCTTTCCCTATTACACTCTCACACCTCTCTCCCCCACCTCTCTCCCTATTACACTCTCCCCACCTCTTTCTCTATTACACTCTCCCCACCTCTTTCCCTATTGCACTCTCCCCACCTCTCTCCCTATTACACTCTCCCCACCTCTCTCCCTATTACACTCTCCCCACCTCTCTCCCTATTACACTCTCCCAACCTCTCTCCCTATTACACTCTCCCCACCTCTCTCCCTATTACACTCTCCCCACCTCTCTCCCTATTACACTCTCCCCACCTCTCTCCCTATTACACTCTCCCCACCTCTCTCCCTATTACACTCTCCCCCACCTCTCTCCCTATTACACTCTCCCCACCTCTCTCCCCACCTCTCCCCACCTCTCTCCCTATTACACTCTCCCCACCTCTCTCCCCACCTCTCTCCCTATTACACTCTCCCCACCTCTTTCCCTATTACACTCTCCCCACCCCCTTCTCCCCGTCCTCTCTCCCCACCTCTCTCCCCACCTCTCTCCCTATTACACTCTCCCCACCTCTCTCCCTATTACACTCTCCCCACCTCTTCTCCCCACCTCTCTCCCTATTACACTCTCCCCACCTCTCTCCCTATTACACTCTCCCCACCTCTTTCCCTATTACACTCTCCCCTCCTCTCTCCCCACCTCTCTCCCCTCCTCTCTCCCCACCTCTCTCCCCTCCTCTCTCCCCACCTCTCTCCCTATTACACTCTCCCCACCTCTTTCCCTATTACACTCTCACCTCTCTCCCCACCTCTCTCCCTATTACACTCTCACCTCTCTCCCCCACCTCTCTCCCCTCCTCTCTCCCCACCTCTCTCCCTATTACACTCTCCCCACCTCTCTCCCTATTACACTCTCACCTCTCTCCCCAACTCTCTCCCTATTACACTCTCCCCACCTCTCTCCCCACCTCTCTTCCCACCTCTCTCCCCATTACACTCTCCCCACCTCTTTCCCCTATTACACTCTCACACCTCTCTCCCCACCTCTCTCCCTATTACACTCTCCCCACCTCTCTTCCCACCTCTCTCCCCACCTCTCTCACTATTACACTCTCCTCAACTCTTCCCTATTACACTCTCACACCTCTCTCCCCACCTCTCTCCCCACCTATTACACTCTCCTCACCTCTCTCCCTATTACACTCTCCCCTCCTCTCTCCCCACCTCTCTCCCTATTACACTCTCCCCATCTCTCTCCCTATTACACTCTCACCTCTCTCCCCACCTCTTTCCCTATTACACTCCCCACCTCTCTTCCCACCTCTCTCCCCACCTCTCTCATTATTACACTCTCCCCACCTCTTTCCCTATTACACTCTCACACCTCTCTCCCCACCTCTCTCCCCACCTATTACACTCTCCCCACCTCTCTCCCTATTACACTCTCCCCACCTCTCTCCCTATTACACTCTCCCCCACCTCTCTCCCCACCTCTCTCCCCATTACACTCTCCCCACCTCTCTCCCCACCTCTCTCCCTATTACACTCTCCCCACCTCTCTCCCCATCTCTCTCCCCACCTCTCTCACTATTACACTCTCCCCACCTCTTCCCTATTACACTCTCCCATCTCTCTCCCCACCCTCTCTCCCTATTACACTGTCCCCACCTCTCTCCCCATCTCTCTCTCCCCACCTCTCTCACTATTACACTCTCCCCACCTCTTTCCCTATTACACTCTCCCACCTCTCTCCCCACCTCTCTCCCTATTACACTCTCCCCACCTCTCCCTATTACACCCGTCCCCACCTCTCTCCACCACCTCTCTCACTATTACACTCTCCCCACCTCTTTCCCTATTACACTCTCACACCTCTCTCCCCACCTCTTCTCCCTATTACACTCTCCCCACCTCTCTCCCCACCTCTCTCACTATTACACTCTCCCCACCTCTCTCACTATTACACTCTCCCCACCTCTTTCCCTATTACACTCTCACACCTCTCTCCCTATTACACTCTCACACCTCTCTCCCTATTACACTCTCCCCACCTCTCTCCCTATTACACTCTCCCCACCTCTCTCCCCACCTCTTTCCCTATTACACTCTCACACCTCTCTCCCCACCTCTCTCCCTATTACACTCTCCCCACCTCTTTCCCTATTACACTCTCCCCACCTCTTTCCCTATTACACTCTCCCCCACCTCTCTCCCCACCTCTCTCCCTATTACACTCTCCCCACCTCTCTCCCCACCTCTCTCACTATTACACTCTCCCCACCTCTTTCCCTATTACACTCTCACACCTCTCTCCCCCACCTCTCTCCCTATTACACTCTCCCCACCTCTCTCCCCACCTCTCTCACTATTACACTCTCCCCACCTCTCTCACTATTACACTCTCCCCACCTCTCTCACTATTACACTCTCCCCACCTCTTCACTATTACACTCTCCCCACCTCTTCCCTTATTACACTCTCACACCTCTCTCCCTATTACACTCTCACACCTCTCTCCCTATTACACTCTCCCCCACCTCTCCCTATTACACTCTTCCCCACCTCTCTCCCCACCTCTTTCCCTATTACACTCTCACACCTCTCTCCCCACCTCTCTCCCTATTACACTCTCCCCACCTCTTTCCCTATTACACTCTCCCCACCTCTTTCCCTATTACACTCTCCCCACCTCTCTCCCCACCTCTCTCCCTATTACACTCTCCCCACCTCTCTCCCCACCTCTTTCCCTATTACACTCTTCCCCACCTCTCTCCCCACCTCTTTCCCTATTACACTCTTCCCACCTCTCTCCCCACCTCTTTCCCTATTACACTCTCCCCACCTCTTTCCCTATTACACTCTCCCACCTCTCTCGCCCACCTCTTCCTATTACACTTCTCCCCACCTCTTTCCCTATTACACTCTCACACCTCTCTCCCTATTACACTCTCACACCTCTCTCCCTATTACACTCTCCCCACCTCTCTCCCTATACACTCTCCCCACCTCTTCTCCCCACCTCTTTCCCTATTACACTTCTCACACCTCTCTCCCCCACCTCTCTCCTATTACACTCTCCCCCACCTCTTTCCCTATTACACTCTCCCCACCTCTTTCCCTATTTACACTCTCCCCACCTCTCTCCCCACCTCTCTCCCTATTACACTCTCCCCACCTCTCTCCCCACCTCTCTCACTATTACACTCTCCCCACCTCTTTCCCTATTACACTCTCACACCTCTCTCCCCACCTCCTCCCTATTACACTCTCCCCACCTCTCTCCCCACCTCTCTCACTATTTACACTCTCCCCACCTCTCTCACTATTACACTCTCCCCACCTCTTTCACTATTACACTCTCCCCACCCTTTTCCCTATATTACACTCACACACCTCTCTCCCTATTACACTCTCACACCTCTCTCCCTATTACACTCTCACACCTCTCTCCCTATTACACTCTCCCACCTCTCTCCCTATTACACTCTCCCCACCTCTCTCCCTATTACACTCTCCCCACCTCTCTCCCCACCTCTCTCCCTATTACCACTCTCCCCACCTCTCTCCCTATTACACTCTCCCCACCTCTTTCCCTATTACACTCTCCCCTCCTCTCTCCCCACCTCTCTCCCCTCCTCTCTCCCCACCTCTCTCCCTCCTCTCTCCCCACCTCTCTCCTATTACACTCTCCCCACCTCTCTCCCCACCTCTCTCCCTATTACACTCTCCCCACCTCTTTCCCTATTACACTCTCACCTCTCTCCCCACCTCTCTCCCTATTACCACTCTCCCCACCTCTCTCCCCACTCTCTCCCTATTACACTCTCTCCCCACCTCTCTCCCTATTACACTCTCACCTCTCTCCCAACTCTCTCCCTATTACACTCTCCCCACCTCTCTCCCCACCTCTCTTCCCACCTCTCTCCCCATTACACTCTCCCCACCTCTTTCCCTATTACACTCTCACACCTCTCTCCCCACCTCTCTCCCTATTACACTCTCCCCACCTCTCTTCCCACCTCTCTCCCCACCTCTCTCACTATTACACTCTCCTCAACTCTTTCCCTATTACACTCTCACACCTCTCTCCCCACCTCTCTCCNCTCCCCACCTCTTTCCCTATTACACTCTCCCCACCTCTTTCCCTATTACACTCTTCCCACCTCTCTCCCCACCTCTTTCCCTATTACACTCTCCCCACCTCATTCCCTATTACACTCTCACACCTCTCTCCACACATCTCTCCCCACCTATCTCCCTATTACACTCTCCCCACCTTTCTCCCAACCTCTCTCCCCACCTCTCTCCCTATTACACTCTCCCCACCTCTCTCCCCACCTCTTTCCCTATTACACTCTCACACCTCTCTCCCACTCTCTCCCTTTTACACTCTCACACCTCTCCCCACTACACTCCCCCACCTCTCTTCCCCACCTCTCTCCCCACCTCTCTCCCTTTTACACTCTCACACCTCTCTCCCCCACTACACTCCCCCACCTCTCTCCCACCTCTTTCCCTATTTACACTCTCCCACCTCTCTCCCCACCCTCTCTCCCTTTTTACACTCTCAAACCTCTCTCCCCACTACACTCTCCCACCTCTCTCCCCACCTCTCTCCCTTTTACACTCTCAAAACCTCTCCTCCTCACCTCTCTCCCTATTACACTCTCCCCACCTCTCTCCCCACCTCTCTCACTTTTACACTCTCCCCACCTCTTTCCCTATTACACTCTTACACCTCTCTCCCCACCTCTCTCCCTATTACACTCTTCCCCCACCTTCTCACTATACACTCTCCCCACCTCTTTCCCTATACACTCTCAGACACCTCTCCCCACCGTCTCTCCCCACCTCTCTCCCTATACACTCTACCACCTCTCTCACTTTTACACTCTCCCCACGTCTTTCCCTATTACACTCTCACACCTCTCTCCCCACCCTCTCTCCCTATTACACTCTCCCCACCTCTCTCACTATTACACTCTCCCCACGTCTTTCCCTATTACACTCTCACACCCTCTCTCCCCACCTCTCTCCCTCTTACACTCTTCCCCCAACCTCTCTCCCCACCTCTCTCCCTCTTACACTCTCCCCACCTCTCTCCCCACCTCTTTCCCTATTACACTCTTCCCCACCTCTTTCCCTATTACCACTCTCCCCACCTCTCTCCCCACCTCTTTCCCTATTGCACTCTTCCCACCTCTCTCCCCACCTCTTTCCCTATTACACTCTTTCCCACCTCTCTCCCCACCTCTTTCCCTATTACACTCTCCCCACCTCTCTCCCCACCTCTTTCCCTATTACACTCTTCCCACCTCTCTCCTACCTCTTTCCCTATTACACTCTCCCCACCTCTTTCCCTATTACACTCTCACACCTCTCTCCACACCTCTCTCCCCACCTCTCTCCCTATTACTCTCCCCACCTCTCTCCCCACCTCTTTCCCTATTACACTCTCACACCTCTCTCCCCACCTCTCTCCCTTTTACACTCTCACCACCTCTCTCCCCACTACACTCCCCCACCTCTCTCCCCAACTCTTTCCCTATTACACTCTCACACCTCTCTCCCCACCTCTCTCCCTTTTACACTCTCACACCCTCTCTCCCCACTACACTCCCCCACCTCTCTCCCCACCTCTTTCCCTATTACACTCTCACACCTCTCTCCCCACCTCTCTCCCTTTTACACTCTCACACCTCTCTCCCCACTACACTCCCCCACCTCTCTCCCCACCTCTCTCCCTTTTACACTCTCACACCTCTCTCCCCACTACACTCCCCCACCTCTTTCCCTATTACACTCTCCCACCTCTCTCCCCACCTCTCTCCCTTTTACACTCTCAAACCTCTCTCCCCACTACACTCCCCCACCTCTCTCCCCACCTCTCTCCCTTTACACTCTCAAACCTCTCTCCCCACCTCTCTCCCTTTTACACTCTCAAACCTCTCTCCCCACCTCTCTCCCCACCTCTTTCCCTATTACACTCTCACACCACTCTCCCCACCTCTTTCCCTTTTACACTCTCACACCTCTCTCCCCATCTCTCTCCCTATTACTCTCACACCTCTCTCCCCACCTCTCTCCCTATTACACTCTCACACCTCTCTCCCCACCTCTTTCCCTTTTACACTCTCACACCTCTCTCCCCATCTCTCTCCCCACCTCTTTCCCTATTACACTCTCCCACCTCTCTCTCCACTACACTCTCACACCTCTCTCCCCACCTCTTTCCCTATTACACTCTCACACCTCTCTCCCCACCTCTCTCCCTTTACACTCTCACACCTCTCTCCCCACTACACTCCCCCACCTCTCTCCCCACCTCTTTCCCTATTACACTCTCACACCTCTCTCCCCACTACACTCCCCCACCTCTCTCCCCACCTCTTTCCCTATTACACTCTCCCACCTCTCTCCCCACCTCTCTCCCTTTTACACTCTCAAAACCTCTCTCCCCACTACACTCCCCCACCTCTCTCCCCACCTCTCTCCCTATTACTCTCCCACCTCTCTCCCCACCTCTCTCCCTTTTACACTCTCAAACCTCTCTCCCCACCTCTCTCCCTTTTACACTCTCAAACCTCTCTCCCCACCTCTCTCCCCACCTCTCTCCCTTTTACACTCTCAAACCTCTCTCCCCCACCTCTCTCCCTTTTACACTCTCAAACCTCTCTCCCCACCTCTCTCCCCACCTCTTTCCCTATTACACTCTCACACCACTCTCCCCACCTCTCTCCCTATTACTCTCACACCTCTCTCCCCACCTCTCTCCCTATTACACTCTCACACCTCTCTCCCCACCTCTTTCCCTTTTACACTCTCACACCTCTCTCCCCATCTCTCTCCCCACCTCTTTCCCTATTACACTCTCACACCACTCTCCCCACCTCTCTCCCTATTACTCTCACACCTCTCTCCCCACCTCTCTCCCTATTACACTCTCACACCTCTCTCCCCACCTCTCTCCCTATTACACTCTCACACCTCTCTCCCCACCTCTTTCCCTTTTACACTCTCAAACCTCTCTCCCCACCTCTCTCCCTTTTACACTCTCAAACCTCTCTCCCCACCTCTCTCCCCACCTCTTTCCCTATTACACTCTCACACCACTCTCCCCACCTCTCTCCCTATTACTCTCACACCTCTCTCCCCACCTCTCTCTTCACTACACTCTCACACCTCTCTCCCCACCTCTTTCCCTATTACACTCTCACACCTCTCTCCCCACCTCTCTCCCTTTTACACTCTCACACCTCTCTCCCCACCTCTCTCTTCACTACACTCTCACACCTCTCTCCCCACCTCTTTCCCTATTACACTCTCACACCTCTCTCCCCACCTCTTTCCCTTTTACACTCTCATACCTCTCTCCCCATCTCTCTCCCCACCTCTTTCCCTTTTACACTCTCACACCTCTCTCCCCACCTCCTTCCCTATTACACTCTCCCACCTCTCTCCCCACCTCTCTCCCCACCTCTCCCTATTACACTCTCCCCACCTCTCTCCCTATTACTCTCCCACCTCTCTCCCCACCTCTCTCCCTTTTACACTCTCAAACCTCTCTCCCCACCTCTCTCCCTTTTACACTCTCAAACCTCTCTCCCCACCTCTCTCCCCACCTCTTTCCCTATTACACTCTCACACCACTCTCCCCACCTCTCTCCCTATTACTCTCACACCTCTCTCCCCACCTCTCTCCCTATTACTCTCACACCTCTCTCCCCACCTCTTTCCCTTTTACACTCTCACACCTCTCTCCCCACCTCTTTCCCTATTACACTCTCCCACCTCTCTCCCCACCTCTCTCCCCACCTCTCTCCCTATTACACTCTCCCACCTCTCTCCCTATTACACTCTCCCACCTCTCTCTCCACTACACTCTCCCACCTCTCTCCCTATTACTCTCACACCTCTCTCCCCACCTCTTTCCCTTTTACACTCTCACACCTCTCTCCCCACCTCTCTCCCTCATACACTCTCCCACCTCTCTCCCCACCTCTCTCCCCACCTCTCTCCCTATTACACTCTCCCACCTCTCTCCCCACCTCTCTCCCTATTACACTCTCCCACCTCTCTCCCCACCTCTCTCCCTATTACACTCTCACCACCTCTCTCCCCACCTCTCTCCCCACCTCTTTCCCTACCTCTTTCCCTATTACACTCTCCCACCTCTCTCCCCACCTCTCTCCCCACCTCTCTCCCTATTACACTCTCCCACCTCTCTCCCCACTACACTCTCCCACCTCTCTCCCCACCTCTCTCTCCATTACACTCTACCACCTCTCTCCCCACCTCTCTCCCACCTCTCTCCCCACCTCTCTCCCCACCTCTCTCCCTTTTACACTCTCAAACCTCTCTCCCCACTACACTCCCCCACCTCTCTCCCCACCTCTCTCCCTTTTACCACTCTCAAACCTCTCTCCCCACCTCTCTCCCTTTTACACTCTCAAACCTCTCTCCCCACCTCTCTCCCCACCTCTTTCCCTATTACACTCTCACACCACTCTCCCCAACCTCTTTCCCTTTTACACTCTCACACCTCTCTCCCCATCTCTCTCCCTATTACTCTCACACCTCTCTCCCCACCTCTCTCCCTATTACACTCTCACACCTCTCTCCCCACCTCTTTCCCTTTTACACTCTCACACCTCTCTCCCCATCTCTCTCCCCACCTCTTTCCCTATTACACTCTCCCACCTCTCTCTCCACTACACTCTCACACCTCTCTCCCCACCTCTTTCCCTATTACACTCTCACACCTCTCTCCCCACCTCTCTCCCTTTTACACTCTCACACCTCTCTCCCCACTACACTCCCCCACCCTCTCTCCCCACCTCTTTCCCTATTACACTCTCACACCCTCTCTCCCCACTACACTCCCCCACCTCTCTCCCCACCTCTTTCCCTATTACCACTCTCCCACCTCTCTCCCCACCTCTCTCCCTTTTACACTCTCAAACCTCTCTCCCCACTACACTCCCCCACCTCTCTCCCCACCTCTCTCCCTATTACTCTCCCACCTCTCTCCCCACCTCTCTCCCCTTTTACACTCTCAAACCTCTCTCCCCAACCTCTCTCCCTTTTACACTCTCAAACCCTCTCTCCCCACCTCTCTCCCCACCTCTCTCCCTTTTACACTCTCAAACCTCTCTCCCCACCTCTCTCCCTTTTACACTCTCAAACCTCTCTCCCCACCTCTCTCCCCCACCTCTTTCCCTATACACTCTCACACCACTTCTCCCCACCTCTCTCCCTATTACTCTCACACCTCTCTCCCCACCTCTCTCCCTATTACACTCTCACACCTCTCTCCCCACCTCTTTCCCTTTTACACTCTCACACCTCTCTCCCCATCTCTCTCCCCACCTCTTTCCCTATTACACTCTCACACCACTCTCCCCACCTCTCTCCCTATTACTCTCACACCTCTCTCCCCACCTCTCTCCCTATTACACTCTCACACCTCTCTCCCCACCTCTCTCCCTATTACACTCTCACACCTCTCTCCCCACCTCTTTCCCTTTTACACTCTCAAACCTCTCTCCCCACCTCTCTCCCTTTTACACTCTCAAACCTCTCTCCCCACCTCTCTCCCCACCTCTTTCCCTATTACACTCTCACACCACTCTCCCCACCTCTCTCCCTATTACTCTCACACCTCTCTCCCCACCTCTCTCTTCACTACACTCTCACACCTCTCTCCCCACCTCTTTCCCTATTACACTCTCACACCTCTCTCCCCACCTCTCTCCCTTTTACACTCTCACACCTCTCTCCCCACCTCTCTCTTCACTACACTCTCACACCTCTCTCCCCACCTCTTTCCCTATTACACTCTCACACCTCTCTCCCCACCCTCTTTCCCTTTACACTCTCATACCTCTCTCCCCATCTCTCTCCCCACCTCTTTCCCTTTTACACTCTCACACCTCTCTCCCCACCTCCTTCCCTATTACACTCTCCCACCTCTCTCCCCACCTCTCTCCCCACCTCTCCCTATTACACTCTCCCCACCTCTCTCCCTATTACTCTCCCACCTCTCTCCCCACCTCTCTCCCTTTTACACTCTCAAACCTCTCTCCCCACCTCTCTCCCTTTTACACTCTCAAACCTCTCTCCCCACCTCTCTCCCCACCTCTTTCCCTATTACACTCTCACACCACTCTCCCCACCTCTCTCCCTATTACTCTCACACCTCTCTCCCCACCTCTCTCCCTATTACTCTCACACCTCTCTCCCCACCTCTTTCCCTTTTACACTCTCACACCTCTCTCCCCACCTCTTTCCCTATTACACTCTCCCACCTCTCTCCCCACCTCTCTCCCCACCTCTCTCCCTATTACACTCTCCCACCTCTCTCCCTATTACACTCTCCCACCTCTCTCTCCACTACACTCTCCCCCTCTCTCCCTATTACTCTCACACCTCTCTCCCCACCTCTTTCCCTTTTACACTCTCACACCTCTCTCCCCACCTCTCTCCCTAATACACTCTCCCACCTCTCTCCCCACCTCTCTCCCCACCTCTCTCCCTATTACACTCTCCCACCTCTCTCCCCACCTCTCTCCCTATTACACTCTCCCACCTCTCTCCCCACCTCTCTCCCTATTACACTCTCACACCTCTCTCCCCACCTCTCTCCCCACCTCTTTCCCTACCTCTTTCCCTATTACACTCTCCCACCTCTCTCCCCACCTCTCTCCCCACCTCTCTCCCTATTACACTCTCCCACCTCTCTCCCCACTACACTCTCCCACCTCTCTCCCCACCTCTCTCTCCATTACACTCTACCACCTCTCTCCCCACCTCTCTCCCACCTCTCTCCCCACCTCTCTCCCCACCTGTCTCCCTATTACACTCTCCCACCTCTCTCCCCACTACACTCTCCCACCTCTCTCCCCACCTCTCTCCCCATTACACTCTACCACCTCTCTCCCCACCTCTCTCCCCACCTCTCTCCCACCTCTCTCCCCACCTCTCTCCCCACCTCTCTCCCTTCTCTCTCCCCACCTCTCTCCCTATTACACTCTCCCACCTCTCTCCCCACTACACTCTCCCACCTCTCTCCCCACCTCTCTCCCCATTACACTCTACCACCTCTCTCCCCACCTCTCTCCCCATTACACTCTACCACCTCTCTCCCCACCTCTCTCCCCATTACACTCTACCACCTCTCTCCCCACCTCTCTCCCCATTACACTCTACCACCTCTCTCCCCACCTCTCTCCCCATTACACTCTACCACCTCTCTCCCCACCTCTCTCCCCACCTCTCTCCCTATTACACTCTCCCACCTCTCTCCCCCCCTCTCCCCATTACACTCTCCCACCACCTCTCTCCCCACCTCTTTCCCTATTACACTCTCCCACCTCTCTCCCTATTACACTCTCCCACCTCTCTCCCCACCTCTCTCCCCATTACACTCTACCACCTCTCCCCACCTCTCTCCCCATTACACTCTACCACCTCTCTCCCCACCTCTCTCCCCACCTCTCTCCCACCTCTCTCCCCACCTCTCTCCCTATTACACTCTCCCACCTCTCTCCCCACTACACTCTCCCACCTCTCTCCCCACCTCTCTCCCCACCTCTCTCTCCCACCTCTCTCCCCACCTCTCTCTCCCACCTCTCTCCCACCTCTCTCCCCACCTCTCTCCCACCTCTCTCCCCACCTCTCTCCCTTCTCTCTCCCCACCTCTCTCCCTATTACACTCTCCCACCTCTCTCCCCACTACACTCTCCCACCTCTCTCCCCACCTCTCTCCCCATTACACTCTACCACCTCTCTCCCCACCTCTCTCCCCATTACACTCTACCACCTCTCTCCCCACCTCTCTCCCCACCTCTCTCCCTATTACACTCTCCCACCTCTCTCCCCACTACACTCTCCCACCTCTCTCCCCCCCTCTCCCCATTACACTCTCCCACCTCTCTCCCCACCTCTTTCCCTATTACACTCTCCCACCTCTCCCTATTACACTCTCCCACCTCTCTCCCCACCTCTCTCCCCATTACACTCTCACACCTCTCTCCCCACCTCTCTCCCTATTACACTCTCCCCACCTCTCTCCCTATTACACTCTCACACCTCTCTCCCCACCTCTCTCCATATTACACTCTCCCCACCTCTCTCCCCACCTCTCTCCCTATTACACTCTCCCCATCTCTTTCCCTATTACACTCTCCCCACCTCTCTCCCTATTACACTCTCACACCTCTCTCCCCACCTCTCTCCATATTACACTCTCCCCACCTCTCTCCCCACCTCTCTCCCTATTACACTCTCCCCACCTCTCTCCCTATTACACTCTCCCCACCTCTCTCCCCACCTCTCTCCCTATTACACTCTCCCACCTCTCTCCCCACCTCTCTCCCTATTACACTCTCCCACCTCTCTCCCCACCTCTCTCCCTATTACACTCTCCCACCTCTCTCCCCACCTCTCTCCCTATTACACTCTCCCCCACCCTCTCTCCCCACCTCTCTCCCTATTACACTCTCCCACCTCTCTCCCCACCTCTCTCCCCACCTCTCTCCCTATTACACTCTCCCACCTCTCTCCCCACCTCTCTCCCTATTACACTCTCCCACCTCTCTCCCCACCTCTCTCCCTATTACACTCTCCCACCTCTCTCCCCACCTCTCTCCCTATTACACTCTCCCACCTCTCTCCCCACCTCTCTCCCTATTACACTCTCCCACCTCTCTCCCCACCTCTCTCCCTATTACACTCTCCCACCTCTCTCCCCACCTCTCTCCCTATTACACTCTCCCACCTCTCTCCCCACCTCTCTCCCTATTACACTCTCCCCACCTCTCTCCCTATTACACTCTCACACCTCTCTCCCCACCTCTCTCCCTATTACACTCTCCCCATCTCTTTCCCTATTACACTCTCCCCACCTCTCTCCTTATTACACTCTCACACCTCTCTCCCCACCTCTCTCCATATTACACTCTCCCCACCTCTCTCCCCACCTCTCTCCCTATTACACTCTCCCCATCTCTTTACCAATCCTGGTCCATGTGAGAGTGTAATAGGGAAACACAGTGTATAATTGTAATACAAACATACAGACAAAGCATCATTCAAAGACTGGAATTTGATACTCTTGGTATTGGATATGACTGAAAAAGACCTGAACCGCACCTTTATTTGCCAAGGTAGAGCACATGATCAGTAAATATATTCAATGTACAATGCTGCAATGTGGGGATCTCATGGTAATAACAATATGTATAGGATCTTTCTCCGGAACATGAAATTTGTTCGGACCTCAAGTTCTTCGAGGTGGAAGGAATTGCTTTGTTCTCTATGAAGATTTACTCTGCCTCTTATACTATGTGGCCATGTGGCAGGGTCTTCTCAGGAATTTATGACCTCTGACCACAGCAGCCTAGTTGAAGGAGGCAAGGGGGAGGCAGGGAGAGGGGGGTGGGGTTTGCTATACCCAAAGAGGCCAACGTCGTAACACTGGGGACAGCAAGGAGTCATCAGGCCAGGTAGTCCTGAGGCATGGTCCTAGGGCTCAGGTCCTCTGAGAGAGAGAAAGAAAGAGAGAATTGGAGAGAGCATACTTAAATTCACACAGGACACCGGATAGGACAGGAGAAGTACTCCAGATATAACAAACTGACCCTAGCCCCCGACACATAAACTACTGCAGCATAAATACTGGAGGCTGAGACAGGAGGGGTCGGGAGACACTGTGGCCCCGTCCGACGACACCCCTGGACAGGGCCAACCAGAGGGTGCAACAGGAATCTGTGTGTGACCTCACCTTGTGTCCACACTAAGTGGCTGCAAAACTGAAATACTGAAAAACATGAACAGACACACGAGGACAAACAATATAACGTAGTTATAGAAATTATGAAGTGTCTTACATGTCTCCATGGTGGGCCCTCTTCCCTGTTCTTTGAAGGTGGAAGGAGCCACAGTTATACACCTGAGCCTGTTTACTGCACAACACAATCCATCAATCAAATTGATACATGAATGTGTAGGTGTCTAATCGTTCTACAAAAGAAAAATCTAAATGGTTGACCGTTAAAATAGCCTGTTTTTGTACAGACATCACACCTTTACCTAAACAGCCCCCTCACCTGAGAAGGGAGAGGAACTTGGAATTGAATAACTGATCCCATTTCCGTCCCATGCAGCAGGTGCATATCTTTACGAAGCCTATTCAACTAGCCTGTTTAATATTGATACTCGGGGTGTGAATGTTTGTTACCACTATTATCAATATTACCAGGTTAGTTCATCAGTTTTGTAACAATATGCAAAAGGTGAAAGTATCTCTTTCTTTTTTTTGTATTTAAAAAAAAAGATATTGATGTCAGATCTATTATGTGTCTGCACATCAAATACACAGATATGATGACATTTACATAAACTAATCTAAGTTTACAGTACATGTTATTTTGCAGAAATATGACTTTTACTTCTTTTTTTCCCAGGACGTGAACATTTCCAATTTTCTTTAGTACTGGCTGGGGGAATGACGATCTGCTGGTAAGGACATCTGACAAGTGTGGGATCTTTTTGTTGTTGTTTGATAGTATTGTCATATATTATCTTATATTATCATCATTTATTGTTGTTATTGATTTTATATAATTGTATATTCTCCTCTCAACAAAGGCTCGTCTTCTCATACTGTGCATCCGTGTCTCTCACGTAAGAAAACATTGTATTGTCTCATGCTGGTTGAAAGCTGTACTGTACGGTGTGGCTGAGGCTGGGTTAAAGGGGAAACTGGCTTGATGCTGTCCTGTACGGTGTGGCTGAGGCTGGGTTAAATGGGAAACTGGCTTGATGCTGTACTGTACGGTGTGGCTGAGGCTGGGTTAAAGAGGAAACTGGCTTGATGCTGTACTGTACGGTGTGGCTGAGGCTGGGTTAAAGGGGAAACTGGCTTGATGCTGTACTGTACGGTGTGGCTGAGGCTGGGTTAAAGAGGAAACTGGCTTGATGCTGTACTGTACAGTGTGGCTGAGGCTGGGTTAAAGAGGAAACTGGCTTGATGCTGTACTGTACGGTGTGGCTGAGGCTGGGTTAAATGGGAAACTGGCTTGATGCTGTACTGTACAGTGTGGCTGAGGCTGGGTTAAATGGGAAACTGGCTTGATGCTGTACTGTACAGTGTGGCTGAGGCTGGGTTAAAGGGGAAACTGGCTTGATGCTGTACTGTACGGTGTGGCTGAGGCTGGGTTAAATGGGAAACTGGCTTGATGCTGTTCTGTACAGTGTGGCTGAGGCTGGGTTAAATGGGAAACTGGCTTGATGCTGTACTGTACAGTGTGGCTGAGGCTGGGTTAAAGGGGAAACTGGCTTGATGCTGTACTGTACGGTGTGGCTGAGGCTGGGTTAATAGGGAAACTGGCTTGATGCTGTACGGTGTGCCTGAGGCTGGGTTAAATGGGAAACTGGCTTGATGCTGTCCTGTACGGTGTGGCTGAGGCTGGGTTAAAGAGGAAACTGGCTTGATGCTGTACTGTACGGTGTGGCTGAGGCTGGGTTAAAGGGGAAACTGGCTTGATGCTGTACTGTACGGTGTGGCTGAGGCTGGGTTAAATGGGAAACTGGCTTGATGCTGTCCTGTACGGTGTGGCTGAGGCTGGGTTAAATGGGAAACTGGCTTGATGCTGTCCTGTACGGTGTGGCTGAGGCTGGGTTAAATGGGAAACTGGCTTGATGCTGTCCTGTACGATGTGGCTGAGGCTGGGTTAAATGGGAAACTGGCTTGATGCTGTCCTGTACGGTGTGGCTGAGGCTGGGTTAAATGGGAAACTGGCTTGATGCTGTCCTGGACGGTGTGGCTGAGGCTGGGTTAAATGGGAAACTGGCTTGATGCTGTCCTGTACGGTGTGGCTGAGGCTGGGTTAATAGGGAAACTGGCTTGATGCTGTCCTGTACGGTGTGGCTGAGGCTGGGTTAATAGGGAAACTGGCTTGATGCTGTCCTGTACGGTGTGGCTGAGGCTGGGTTAATAGGGAAACTGGCTTGATGCTGTGTTTGTCTTATTTGTGTAGTGAACAGGATAAACAGTTTTTTTTTCTGGCCTCTTCCCAGAATTCTGTGTTTGGTTTCCACAATTCCATTGTTTGGCAGGTTCTTTATGATTGGATGACGTGTAAGGTGATCCTGCGGTGTTGTGAATATACCCAATTGTCACCCGATTACTTATGTACTGCACTCCTTTACTAAATAGGGACAGGATGGTATTTGGGACAGTCCTTTACTAAATAGGGACAGGATGGTATTTGGGACACTCCTTTACTAAATAGGGACAGGATGGTATTTTGGACAGTACTTTACTAAATAGGGACAGGATGGTATTTGGGACAGTCCTTTACTAAATAGGGACAGGATGGTATTTGGGACAGTACTTTACTAAATAGGGGCAGGATGGTATTTGGGACACTCCTTTACTAAATAGGGACAGGATGGTATTTGGGACACTCCTTTACTAAATAGGGACAGGATGGTATTTGGGACACTACTTAGTGGTGGACCTGTGTGGCTGAGTTGGTTGAACACGGCACTTGCAAAACCAAGGATTGTGGGTTTGATTCTCTCCACACATATGAAAAATGTATGCATGCTGTGGTGGTTAATTTCTTTACTATCAAATGAGGAGAGACAAACTTGTCACATGTCAGTTATACTTAAACTAAATCTTTATTCACTTATTAATAAGGGAGCAGGTCAATACAACACATATAAAGTGAATTGATTGAGTGCTCTAAGATAATGATGGCTAGTCGGCGAATCCCCCTCAGATGATTCGTTGAGACAAAAGTCCAAATGTATTTTATAGCCAAGATACACCACCTTCAGTCTACATGACAAACAACAGATGTATGGAATGGGTCACAAGATTAAGATTAGTATGAAAGATAGTTATATTTCACAGCAGACAGTATCTGCTTTAAAAACAGTTATCTTTGTGTAGAGACCAAGGTCTGGCCCCGCGTCATCTCTCCCTGGTACCTTACAGAACAGAAACATTAACTCGTGCTCTGGAATGCTGCATCTTCAAAGACATCGTAAATCTTCCAGAGGCCCATGCTCAGTAGAACACAGATGAGCGTTCTAACAACCCCTTTATTCTGTTGCATAAAACAACAATTTTATTCAATCATTGCATTATAACAATTTTGTAATTTCCACTATAATGCAAATGAACTGGATACTACACTCAGGTGTTTCTGCTTGGACAGGTGCTTAGACGGGTATCAAATGAACTGGATACTCCACTCAGGTGTTTCTGCTTGGACAGGTGCTTAGACGGGTATCAAATGAACTGGATACTCCACTCAGGTGTTTCTGCTTGGACGGGTGCTTAGACAGGTATCAAATGTAAGATCATTATCTCTGTTTACATCTCACTCTTTTCCTTCTCATCTGTCAGCCAGGTGAATCGCCAGGTTGTGCTGAATCACAGGTGAGCGAGTACATGTGGGTATCCGTACTACACTGGTGTGGCAGCTATCTGCTAAGTTTGGTGGAGGAGGAATAATGGTCTGGGGCTGTTTTTCTTGGTTCCGGCCCCTTAGTTCCAGTGAAGGGAAATCTTAACGCTACAGCATACAATGACATTCTAGATGATTCTGTGCTTCCAACTTTGTGGCAACAGTTTGGGGAAAGCCCTTTCCTGTTTCAGCTTGACAGTGCCCCCATACACAAAGCGAGGTCCATACAGAAATTGTTTGTCGAGTTCGGTGTGAAAGAACTTGACTGGCCTGCACAGAGCCCTGACCTCAACCCCATTGAACACCTTTGGGATCAATTGGAATGCCGACTGCAAGCCAGGCTTAATCGCCCAACAGTGTCCAACCACAATAATGCTCTTGTGGCTGAATGGAAGGAAGTTCCCGCAGCGATGTTCCAACATCGAGTGGAGGCTGTTATAGCAGCAAAGGGGGAACCAACTCCATATTAATGCCCATGATTTTGGAATGAGATGTTCGACGAGCTTATGCATGTGCATCCTTTTGGAGGGGTTGGGTTAAAAGTGGAAGTCAAATTTTGGTGGACCTTGTGTGCAATTGACCAATAAAGTGATCTTTTACTATTGATATCTACATGCATGTTTCAAATAATGAATCAACCAAGTGTAGCCTGGTCCCAGATCAGTTTGTGCTACCATGCCACCACCTTTTTGATTCCCGAACATGAAGGAGTGACATGATGTCACAAACAAACTGGTAACCCAAGCAAGTCTTAGCCTTGAACAAAATACATGATTATGTCAGTATCAGTCTGTTTCTGCTGAAAGTTTAAGCTGCTCCCACTGTTTTTCAGATTACAGCGTAAGCAAGCCAAACTGATGGAACCGGTGTAAGTGGCAACAAAATGCAGATAACAGAATTTCAATAGAGGTTTATTCTTTTGTTCTACTCTATATGCCATTATACCATTATGGTCAACGCGTTCTATGCAGTACATACCTATAAATGTCTCATAGTAACGTCTGTTTATCTTGACAATTATCTAGCTGATTATGTTCTGAAAATAAAAATGTGCGTTATTATTTATTATTATTTATTATTTATTATTATTATTATTCAGGAGGACTGAAGTGCAGACCCTGTGGCTGGTAAAAAAAAGTTGTTATTTTTCATTTTTCTTTTTCCTTCTCCCTTTCTCCTTCTCCTTTCTCGTTATTCCATCCACTTTCTCCTACTTCCTTCTCTTTATTTTTTCTTCTATCTTCTTCCTCCTACTTTCTGGTTCCTCTTCCATCTCCTTTCTCCTACTTTCTACTTCCTCTTCCATCTCCTTTCTCCTACTTTCTACTCCTTCTTTCTACTTTCTTCTTCTTTGTTCTCATTCTTCCTTCTCTGTTCTCCTTCTCTTTCCTTCTTCCTCTTTCTTCTTCTCTGTTCTCCTTCTCTTTCCTTCTTCCTCTTTCTTCTTCGTTCTCCTTCTTCCTTCTCCTTCCTTTCCCCTTCCTCTCTCATTCTTCCTTCTTCCTTCTTCCTTTCTCCTCCTTTTCTCCTTCCTCAGGAGGACTGACGTGTTGACTGTAACCCCGTGGCTGGCTCCTATAGTCTGGGAAGGGACTTTTGACCCCCAGGTCATAGACGAGGCCTTTATGTCACAAAACCTCACCATCGCTACCACTGTGTTCGCTGTAGGGAGGTAAGTCACAGACTCCATGTGTAGTAACCTGTTGCAAAGGAAGTGGGTTTACACCACTTCCTGTGTGCATGTGCCGCCTTTTATGCACATTTTGCAGCCTCTTGGTCCCACAAGAAATGTCCGTGTTATTCAAAACCTTATCATGGGGAGACTATTAGACTATAAGGATGTCTTACTGCTTAATGAGTATCGTTCCTCCCTGATTTGGCTCATAGCGAGGCTCAAACTCAGAACCTCTGCCTCACAAACACACGTGACCACACTACGCGACCACACTACGCGACCACCCTACGCGACCACCCTACGTGACCACGCTACGACAGGTAGCCTACTGGTTAAAGCGTCGGGCCAGTAACTCGAAAGGTTGCTGGATCGAATCCCCGAGCTGACAAGGTAAAATTCTCTCGTTCTTTACAAGGCGGGTAACCCTCTGTTTCCCGGGTGCTGAAGAAGGAGAGCCCCCCCCCCCCCCCCACACTTCCTGATTCAGAGGATTTGGGTTAAATGCGGAAGACACATTTCAGTTGAATACATTCTTACTTACTTCCTTTATTGTCCCCATGGGGAGATGTTGTTGCAGTGTCATGTACACATTTAAAGTTGCGTTTAAATACAAAACAAAATTGACAATACAACTTTTATAACAGTTACGCACCAATAAAAATAATAATAGTAAGAAATAAGACATTAAACATGAAATAAAAAATAAGAAAAGTCAGGAACAGCCAATGGGAACAGTAGCCTGCTGGCCTTATGGAGTCAATGGGGAACAGTAGCCTGCTGGCCTTATGGAGTCAATGGGAACAGTAGCCTGCTGGCCTTATGGAGTCAATGGGAACAGTAGCCTGCTGGCCTTATGGAGTCAATGGGAACAGTAGCCTGCTGGCCTTATGGAGTCAATGGGAACAGTAGCCTGCTGGCCTTATGGAGTCAATGGGAACAGTAGCCTGCTGGCCTTATGGAGTCAATGGGGAACAGTAGCCTGCTGGCCTTATGGAGTCAATGGGAACAGTCGCCTGCTGGCCTTATGGAGTCAATGGGAACAGTCGCCTGCTGGCCTTATGGAGTCAATGGGAACAGTAGCCTGCTGGCCTTATGGAGTCAATGGGGAACAGTAGCCTGCTGGCCTTATGGAGTCAATGGGAACAGTAGCCTGCTGGCCTTATGGAGTCAATGGGAACAGTAGCCTGCTGGCCTTATGGAGTCAATGGGGAACAGTAGCCCTGCTGGCCTTATGGAGTCAATGGGAACAGTAGCCTGCTGGCCTTATGGAGCAATGGGAACAGTAGCCTGCTGGCCTTATGGAGTCAATGGGAAACAGTAGCCTGCGGCCTTATGGAGTCAATGGGAACAGTAGCCTGCTGGCCTTATGGAGTCAATGGGAACAGTAGCCTGCTGGCCTTATGGAGTCAATGGGAACAGTAGCCTGCTGGCCTTATGGAGTCAATGGGAACAGTAGCCTGCTGGCCTTATGGAGTCAATGGGAACAGTAGCCTGCTGGCCTTATGGAGTCAATGGGAACAGTAGCTGCTGGCCTTACGGAGTCAATGGGAACAGTAGCCTGCTGGCCATCTCATGGAGTCAATGGGAACAGTAGCCTGCTTGGCCTTATGGAGTCAATGGGAAACGTAGCCTGCTGGCCTTACGGAGTCAATGGGAACAGTAGCCTGCTGGGCCTTATGGAGTCAATGGGAACAGTAGCCTGCTGGCCTTATGGAGTCAATGGGAAACAGTAGCCTGCTGGCCTTATGGAGTCAATGGGAACAGTAGCCTGCTGGCCTTATGGAGTCAATGGGAACAGTAGCCTGCTGGCCTTATGGAGTCAATGGGAACAGTAGCCTGCTGGCCTTATGGAGTCAAATGGGAACCAGTAGCCTGCTGGCCTTATGGAGTCAATGGGAACAGTAGGCCTGCTGGCCTATGGAGTCAATGGGAAACAGTAGCCTGCTGGCCTTATGGAGTCAATGGGAACAGTAGGCCTGCTGGCCTTATGGAGTCCATGGGACAGTAGGCCTGCTGGGCCTTATGGAGTCAATGGGAAACAGTAGCCTGCTGCCTTATGGAGTCAATGGGGAAACAGTAGCCGGCTGGCCTTATGGAGTCCAATGGGAAACAGGAGTCCTGCTGCCTATGGAGTCAATGGGAACAGTCGCCTGCTGGCCTTATGGAGTCAATGGGCACAGTAGCCTGCTGGCCTTATGGAGTCAATGGGAACAAGTATGCCTGCTGGCCTTATGGAGTCAATGGGAACAGTAGCCTGCTGGCCTATGGAGTCAATGGGAACAGTAGCCTGCTGGCCCTTATGGAGTCCAATGGGAACAGTAAGCCTGCTAGGCCTATGGAGTCCAATGGGAACAGTAGCCTGCTGGCCTTATGGAGTCAATGGGAACAGTAGCCTGCTGGCCTTATGGAGTCAATGGGAACAGTAGCCGCTGGCCTTATGGAGTCAATGGGAACAGTAGCCTGCTGGCCTTATGTGAGTCAATGGGAACAGTAGCCTGCTGGCCTTATGGAGTCAATGGGAACAGAGCCTGCTGGCCTTATGGAGTCAATGGGAACAGTAGCCTGCTGGCCTTATGGAGTCAATGGAACAGTAAGCCTGCCTGGCCTTATGGAGTCAATGGAACAGTAGCCTGCTGGCCTTATGGAGTCAATGGGAACATGTATGGCCTGCTGCCTTACGAGGCCATTGGGAACAGTAGCCTGTTGCGGCCTTACGGAGTCCAATGGGAACAGTAGCCTGCTGGCCTTAATGGAGTCAATGGGAAACAGTACCCTGCTGGCCTTACTGGAGTCAATGGGAACAGTAGCCTGCCTGGCCTTATGGGAGTCAATTGGGAACAGTAGCCCCTGCTGGCCTTATGGAGTCAAATGGGAACAGTAGCCTGCTGGGCCTTATGGAGTCAATGGGAAACAGTAGCCTGCTTGGCCCTTACGGAGTCAATGGGACATAAGCATCTGGCCCTTAGAGTCATGGATCAGTAGCCCTGCTGGCCTTACTGGAGTGCCAATTCGGGAACAGTAGCCTGCTGGCCTTACGGAGTCAATGGGAACAGTAGCCTGCGGGCCTTATGGAGTCAATGGGAACAGTAGCCTGCTGGCCTTATGGAGTCAATGGGAACAGTAGCCTGCTGGCCCTTATGGAGTCAATGGGAACAGTAGCCTTCTGGCCTATGGAGTCAATGGGAACAGTAGCCTGCTGGCCTTATGGCGTCAAGGGAAACAGTAGCCTGCCTGGCCTTACTGGAGTCAATGGGAACAGTAGCCTCTGCCTTATGGAGTCATGGGAACAGTAGCCTGCTGGCCTTATGGAAGTCAATGGGAACAGTAGCCTGCTGGCCTTATGGAGTCAATGGAAACAGTAGCCTGCTGGCCTTATGGAGTCAATGGAACAGTAGCCTGCTGGCCTTATGGAGTCAATGGGAACAGTAGCCTGCTGGCCCTTACACGGAGTCCAATGGGAAACAGTAGCCCTGCTGGCCTTATGGAGTCATGGGAACAGTCGCCCTTGCTGGCCTTATGTGAGTCAATGGAACAGTCGCATGCTGGGCCCTTATGGAGTACAATGGAACAGTAGCCTGCTGGCCTTATGGAGTCAATGGGAACAGTAGCCTGCTTGCCTTATGAGTCAATGGGAACAGTAGCCTGCTTGGCCTTATGGAGTCAATGGGAACAGTCGCCGGCTGCCTTATGGAGTCAATGGGAAACAGTAGCCCTGCTGGCCTTACGGAGTCAATGGGAACAGTAGCCTGCTGGCCTTATGGAGTCAATGGGAACAGTAGCCTGCTGCCTTACGGAGTCAATGGGAACAGTAGCCTGCTGGCCATTGTATGGAGTCATATGGGAACAGTAGCCTGCTGGCCTTATGGAGGTCAATGGGGAACAGTAGCCTGCTGGCCTTATGGAGTCCAATGGGAACAGTAGCCTGCTGCTTATGGAGTCAATGGGAACAGTAGCCTGCTGGCCTTATGGAGTCAATGGGAACAGTAGCCTGCTGGCCTTACGGAGTCAATGGGAACAGTAGCCTGCTGGCCTTATGGAGTCAATGGGAACAGTAGCCTGCTGGCCTTATGGAGTCCATGGAACAGTAGCCTGCTGGCCTTATGGAGGTCCATGGGAACAGTAGCCTGCTGGCCTTATGGAGTCAATGGGAACAGTAGCCTGCTGGCCTTATGGAGTCAATGGGAACAGTAGCCTGCTGGCCTTATGGATTCAATGGGAACAGTAGCCTGCTGGCCTTATGGAGTCAATGGGAACAGTAGCCTGCTGGCCTTACGGAGTCAATGGGAACAGTAGCCTGCTGGCCTTATGGAGTCAATGGGAACAGTAGCCTGCTGGCCTTATGGAGTCAATGGGAACAGTAGCCTGCTGGCCTTACGGAGTCAATGGGGAACAGTAGCCTGCTGGCCCTTACGGAGTCAATGGGAACAGTAGCCTGCTGGCCTTATGAGTCATGGGAACAGTAGCCTGCTGGCCTTACGAGGTCAATGGGAACAGTAGCCTGCTGGCCTTACTGGAGTCAATGGGAAACGAGCCTGCTGGCCTTATGGAAGTCAATGGGAACAGTAGCCTGCTGCCTTATGAGTCAATGGGAACAGTAGCCTGCTGGCCTTATGGAGTCAATGGGAACAGTAGCCTGCTGGCCTTAATGGAGTCAATGGGAACAGTAGCCTGCTGGCCTTATGGAGTCAATGGGAACAGTAGCCTGCTGGCCTTATGGAGTCAATGGGAACAGTAGCCTGCTGGCCTTACGGAGCCAATGGGAACAGTAGCCTGCTGGCCTTATGGAGTCAATGGGAACAGTAGCCTGCTGGCCCTTATCGGAGTCAATGGGAACAGTAGCCTGCTGGCCTTACGGAGTCAATGGGAACAGTAGCCTGCTGGCCTTACGGAGCCAATGGGAACAGTCGCCTGCTGGCCTTATGGAGTCAATGGGAAAGAGTAGCTGCTGGCCTTATGGAGTCAATGGGAACAAGTAGCCTGCCTGGCCTTACGAGTCAATGGGAAACAGTAGCCTGCTGGCCTTACGCGAGCCAATGGGAACAGTGCCTGCTGCCTTATGGAGTCAATGGGAACAGTAGCCTGCTGGCCTTACGGATGATTATCTCTGCTTGAGTCAATGGGAACAGTAGCCTGCTGGCTTATGGAGTCAATGGGAACAGTAGCCTGCTGGCCTTATGGAGTCAATGGGAACAGTAGCCTGCTGGCCTTACGGAGTCAATGGGAACAGTAGCCTGCTGGCCTTACGGAGTCAATGGGAACAGTAGCCTGCTGGCCTTACGGAAGTCAATGGAACAGTAGCCTGCTGGCCTTAGGAGTCAATGGAACAGTAGCCTGCTGGCCTTATGGAGTCAATGGGAACAGTAGCCTGCTGGCCTTATGGAAGGTAGTCAATGGGAACAGTAGCCTGCTGGCCTTACGGAGTCAATGGGAACAGTAGCCTGCTGGCCTTACGGAGTCAATGGGAACAGTAGCCTGCTGGCCTTATGGAGTCAATGGGGAACAGTAGCCTGCTGGCCTTATGGAGTCAATGGGAACAGTAGCCTGCTGGCCTTATGGAGTCAATGGGAACAGTTAGCCTGCTGGCCTTATGGAGTCAATGGGAAAAGTAGCCTGCTGGCCTTATGGAGTCAATGGGAACAGTAGCCTGCCTGGCCTTAGGAGTCACTGGGGAACAGTAGCCTGGCTGGCCTTATGGAGTCAATGGGAACAGTAGCCTGCTGGCCTTATGGAGTCAATGGAACAGTACGCCTGCTGGCCTTATGGAGTCAATGGGAACAGTAGCCTGCTGGCCTTATGGAGTCAATGGGAACAGTAGCCTGCTGGCCTTATGGAGTCAATGGGAACAGTAGCCTGCTGGCCTTATGGAGTCAATGGGAACAGTAGCCTGCTGGCCTTATGGAGTCATGGGAACAGTAGCCTGCTGGCCTTATGGAGTCAATGGAACAGTAGCCTGCTGGCCTTATGGAGTCAATGGGAACAGTAGCCTGCTGGCCTTATGGAGTCAATGGGAACAGTAGCCTGCTGGCCTTATGGAGTCAATGGGAACAGTAGCCTGCTGGCCTTATGGAGTCAATGGGAACAGTAGCCTGCTGCCTTATGGAGTCAATGGGAACAGTAGCCTGCTGGCCTTATGGAGTCAATGGGAACAGTAGCCTGCTGGCCTTATGGAGTCAATGGGAACAGTAGCCTGCTGGCCTTATGGAGTCAATGGGAACAGTAGCCTGCTGGCCTTATGGAGTCAATGGGAACAGTAGCCTGCTGCCTTATGGAGGTCAATGGGAACAGTAGCCTGCTGGCCTTATGGAGTCAATGGGAACAGTAGCCTGCTGGCCTTATGGAGTCAATGGGAACAGTAGCCTGCTGGCCTTATGGAGTCATGGGAACAGTAGCTGCTGGCCTTATGAGTCAATGGGAACAGTAGCCTGCTGGCTTACTGGAGTCCCAATGGGAACAGTAGCCCTGCTGGCCTTAACGGAGTCAATGGGAAAAGTAGCCTGCTGGCCTACTGAGCCAATGGGATAACAGTAGACCTGACTGGCCTTATGGAGTCAATGGAACAGTAGCCCTGCTGGCCTTATGGAGTCATGGGGAACAGTAGCCTGCTGGCCTTATGGAGTCAATGGGAACAGTAGCCTGCTGGCCTTATGGAGTCAATGGGAACAGTAGCCTGCTGGCCTTATGGAGTCAATGGGAACAGTAGCCTGCTGGCCTTATGGAGTCAATGGGAACAGTAGCCTGCTGGCCTTATGGAGTCAATGGGAACAGTAGCCTGCTGGCCTTATGGAGTCAATGGGAACAGTAGCCTGCTGGCCTTATGGAGTCAATGGGAACAGTAGCCTGCTGGCCTTATGGAGTCAATGGGAACAGTAGCCTGCTGGCCTTATGGAGTCAATGGGAACAGTAGCCTGCTGGCCTTATGGAGTCAATGGGAACAGTAGCCTGCTGGCCTTATGGAGTCAATGGGAACAGTAGCCTGCTGGCCTTATGGAGTCAATGGGAACAGTAGCCTGCTGGCCTTATGGAGTCAATGGGAACAGTAGCCTGCTGGCCTTATGGAGTCAATGGGAACAGTAGCCTGCTGGCCTTATGGAGTCAATGGGAACAGTAGCCTGCTGGCCTTATGGAGTCAATGGGAACAGTAGCCTGCTGGCCTTATGGAGTCAATGGGAACAGTAGCCTGCTGGCCTTATGGAGTCAATGGGAACAGTAGCCTGCTGGCCTTATGGAGTCAATGGGAACAGTAGCCTGCTGGCCTTATGGAGTCAATGGGAACAGTAGCCTGCTGGCCTTATGGAGTCAATGGGAACAGTAGCCTGCTGGCCTTATGGAGTCAATGGGAACAGTAGCCTGCTGGCCTTATGGAGTCAATGGGAACAGTAGCCTGCTGGCCTTATGGAGTCAATGGGAACAGTAGCCTGCTGGCCTTATGGAGTCAATGGGAACAGTAGCCTGCTGGCCTTATGGAGTCAATGGGAACAGTAGCCTGCTGGCCTTATGGAGTCAATGGGAACAGTAGCCTGCTGGCCTTATGGAGTCAATGGGAACAGTAGCCTGCTGGCCTTATGGAGTCAATGGGAACAGTAGCCTGCTGGCCTTATGGAGTCAATGGGAACAGTAGCCTGCTGGCCTTATGGAGTCAATGGGAACAGTAGCCTGCTGGCCTTATGGAGTCAATGGGAACAGTAGCCTGCTGGCCTTATGGAGTCAATGGGAACAGTAGCCTGCTGGCCTTATGGAGTCAATGGGAACAGTAGCCTGCTGGCCTTATGGAGTCAATGGGAACAGTAGCCTGCTGGCCTTATGGAGTCAATGGGAACAGTAGCCTGCTGGCCTTATGGAGTCAATGGGAACAGTAGCCTGCTGGCCTTATGGAGTCAATGGGAACAGTAGCCTGCTGGCCTTATGGAGTCAATGGGAACAGTAGCCTGCTGGCCTTATGGAGTCAATGGGAACAGTAGCCTGCTGGCCTTATGGAGTCAATGGGAACAGTAGCCTGCTGGCCTTATGGAGTCAATGGGAACAGTAGCCTGCTGGCCTTATGGAGTCAATGGGAACAGTAGCCTGCTGGCCTTATGGAGTCAATGGGAACAGTAGCCTGCTGGCCTTATGGAGTCAATGGGAACAGTAGCCTGCTGGCCTTATGGAGTCAATGGGAACAGTAGCCTGCTGGCCTTATGGAGTCAATGGGAACAGTAGCCTGCTGGCCTTATGGAGTCAATGGGAACAGTAGCCTGCTGGCCTTATGGAGTCAATGGGAACAGTAGCCTGCTGGCCTTATGGAGTCAATGGGAACAGTAGCCTGCTGGCCTTATGGAGTCAATGGGAACAGTAGCCTGCTGGCCTTATGGAGTCAATGGGAACAGTAGCCTGCTGGCCTTATGGAGTCAATGGGAACAGTAGCCTGCTGGCCTTATGGAGTCAATGGGAACAGTAGCCTGCTGGCCTTATGGAGTCAATGGGAACAGTAGCCTGCTGGCCTTATGGAGTCAATGGGAACAGTAGCCTGCTGGCCTTATGGAGTCAATGGGAACAGTAGCCTGCTGGCCTTATGGAGTCAATGGGAACAGTAGCCTGCTGGCCTTATGGAGTCAATGGGAACAGTAGCCTGCTGGCCTTATGGAGTCAATGGGAACAGTAGCCTGCTGGCCTTATGGAGTCAATGGGAACAGTAGCCTGCTGGCCTTATGGAGTCAATGGGAACAGTAGCCTGCTGGCCTTATGGAGTCAATGGGAACAGTAGCCTGCTGGCCTTATGGAGTCAATGGGAACAGTAGCCTGCTGGCCTTATGGAGTCAATGGGAACAGTAGCCTGCTGGCCTTATGGAGTCAATGGGAACAGTAGCCTGCTGGCCTTATGGAGTCAATGGGAACAGTAGCCTGCTGGCCTTATGGAGTCAATGGGAACAGTAGCCTGCTGGCCTTATGGAGTCAATGGGAACAGTAGCCTGCTGGCCTTATGGAGTCAATGGGAACAGTAGCCTGCTGGCCTTATGGAGTCAATGGGAACAGTAGCCTGCTGGCCTTATGGAGTCAATGGGAACAGTAGCCTGCTGGCCTTATGGAGTCAATGGGAACAGTAGCCTGCTGGCCTTATGGAGTCAATGGGAACAGTAGCCTGCTGGCCTTATGGAGTCAATGGGAACAGTAGCCTGCTGGCCTTATGGAGTCAATGGGAACAGTAGCCTGCTGGCCTTATGGAGTCAATGGGAACAGTAGCCTGCTGGCCTTATGGAGTCAATGGGAACAGTAGCCTGCTGGCCTTATGGAGTCAATGGGAACAGTAGCCTGCTGGCCTTATGGAGTCAATGGGAACAGTAGCCTGCTGGCCTTATGGAGTCAATGGGAACAGTAGCCTGCTGGCCTTATGGAGTCAATGGGAACAGTAGCCTGCTGGCCTTATGGAGTCAATGGGAACAGTAGCCTGCTGGCCTTATGGAGTCAATGGGAACAGTAGCCTGCTGGCCTTATGGAGTCAATGGGAACAGTAGCCTGCTGGCCTTATGGAGTCAATGGGAACAGTAGCCTGCTGGCCTTATGGAGTCAATGGGAACAGTAGCCTGCTGGCCTTACGGAGTCAATGGGAACAGTAGCCTGCTGGCCTTATGGAGTCAATGGGAACAGTAGCCTGCTGGCCTTATGGAGTCAATGGGAACAGTAGCCTGCTGGCCTTATGGAGTCAATGGGAACAGTAGCCTGCTGGCCTTATGGAGTCAATGGGAACAGTAGCCTGCTGGCCTTATGGAGTCAATGGGAACAGTAGCCTGCTGGCCTTATGGAGTCAATGGGAACAGTAGCCTGCTGGCCTTATGGAGTCAATGGGAACAGTAGCCTGCTGGCCTTATGGAGTCAATGGGAACAGTAGCCTGCTGGCCTTATGGAGTCAATGGGAACAGTAGCCTGCTGGCCTTATGGAGTCAATGGGAACAGTAGCCTGCTGGCCTTATGGAGTCAATGGGAACAGTAGCCTGCTGGCCTTACGGAGTCAATGGGAACAGTAGCCTGCTGGCCTTATGGAGTCAATGGGAACAGTAGCCTGCTGGCCTTATGGAGTCAATGGGAACAGTAGCCTGCTGGCCTTACGGAGTCAATGGGAACAGTAGCCTGCTGGCCTTATGGAGTCAATGGGAACAGTAGCCTGCTGGCCTTATGGAGTCAATGGGAACAGTAGCCTGCTGGCCTTATGGAGTCAATGGGAACAGTAGCCTGCTGGCCTTATGGAGTCAATGGGAACAGTAGCCTGCTGGCCTTATGGAGTCAATGGGAACAGTAGCCTGCTGGCCTTATGGAGTCAATGGGAACAGTAGCCTGCTGGCCTTATGGAGTCAATGGGAACAGTAGCCTGCTGGCCTTATGGAGTCAATGGGAACAGTAGCCTGCTGGCCTTATGGAGTCAATGGGAACAGTAGCCTGCTGGCCTTACGGAGTCAATGGGAACAGTAGCCTGCTGGCCTTATGGAGTCAATGGGAACAGTAGCCTGCTGGCCTTATGGAGTCAATGGGAACAGTAGCCTGCTGGCCTTATGGAGTCAATGGGAACAGTAGCCTGCTGGCCTTATGGAGTCAATGGGAACAGTAGCCTGCTGGCCTTATGGAGTCAATGGGAACAGTAGCCTGCTGGCCTTATGGAGTCAATGGGAACAGTAGCCTGCTGGCCTTATGGAGTCAATGGGAACAGTAGCCTGCTGGCCTTATGGAGTCAATGGGAACAGTAGCCTGCTGGCCTTATGGAGTCAATGGGAACAGTAGCCTGCTGGCCTTATGGAGTCAATGGGAACAGTAGCCTGCTGGCCTTATGGAGTCAATGGGAACAGTAGCCTGCTGGCCTTATGGAGTCAATGGGAACAGTAGCCTGCTGGCCTTATGGAGTCAATGGGAACAGTAGCCTGCTGGCCTTATGGAGTCAATGGGAACAGTAGCCTGCTGGCCTTATGGAGTCAATGGGAACAGTAGCCTGCTGGCCTTATGGAGTCAATGGGAACAGTAGCCTGCTGGCCTTATGGAGTCAATGGGAACAGTAGCCTGCTGGCCTTACGGAGTCAATGGGAACAGTAGCCTGCTGGCCTTATGGAGTCAATGGGAACAGTAGCCTGCTGGCCTTATGGAGTCAATGGGAACAGTAGCCTGCTGGCCTTACGGAGTCAATGGGAACAGTAGCCTGCTGGCCTTATGGAGTCAATGGGAACAGTAGCCTGCTGGCCTTATGGAGTCAATGGGAACAGTAGCCTGCTGGCCTTATGGAGTCAATGGGAACAGTAGCCTGCTGGCCTTATGGAGTCAATGGGAACAGTAGCCTGCTGGCCTTATGGAGTCAATGGGAACAGTAGCCTGCTGGCCTTATGGAGTCAATGGGAACAGTAGCCTGCTGGCCTTACGGAGTCAATGGGAACAGTAGCCTGCTGGCCTTATGGAGTCAATGGGAACAGTAGCCTGCTGGCCTTATGGAGTCAATGGGAACAGTAGCCTGCTGGCCTTATGGAGTCAATGGGAACAGTAGCCTGCTGGCCTTATGGAGTCAATGGGAACAGTAGCCTGCTGGCCTTATGGAGTCAATGGGAACAGTAGCCTGCTGGCCTTATGGAGTCAATGGGAACAGTAGCCTGCTGGCCTTATGGAGTCAATGGGAACAGTAGCCTGCTGGCCTTATGGAGTCAATGGGAACAGTAGCCTGCTGGCCTTATGGAGTCAATGGGAACAGTAGCCTGCTGGCCTTACGGAGTCAATGGGAACAGTAGCCTGCTGGCCTTACGGAGTCAATGGGAACAGTAGCCTGCTGGCCTTATGGAGTCAATGGGAACAGTAGCCTGCTGGCCTTACGGAGTCAATGGGAACAGTAGCCTGCTGGCCTTATGGAGTCAATGGGAACAGTAGCCTGCTGGCCTTACGGAGTCAATGGGAACAGTAGCCTGCTGGCCTTATGGAGTCAATGGGAACAGTAGCCTGCTAGTAGCCTGCTGGCCTTACGGAGTCAATGGGAACAGTAGCCTGCTGGCCTTATGGAGTCAATGGGAACAGTAGCCTGCTGGCCTTATGGAGTCAATGGGAACAGTAGCCTGCTGGCCTTATGGAGTCAATGGGAACAGTAGCCTGCTGGCCTTATGGAGTCAATGGGAACAGTAGCCTGCTGGCCTTATGGAGTCAATGGGAACAGTAGCCTGCTGGCCTTATGGAGTCAATGGGAACAGTAGCCTGCTGGCCTTACGGAGTCAATGGGAACAGTAGCCTGCTGGCCTTACGGAGTCAATGGGAACAGTAGCCTGCTGGCCTTATGGAGTCAATGGGAACAGTAGCCTGCTGGCCTTATGGAGTCAATGGGAACAGTAGCCTGCTGGCCTTACGGAGTCAATGGGGAACAGTAGCCTGCTGGCCTTACGGAGTCAATGGGAACAGTAGCCTGCTGGCCTTATGGAGTCAATGGGAACAGTAGCCTGCTGGCCTTATGGAGTCAATGGGAACAGTAGCCTGCTGGCCTTACGGAGTCAATGGGAACAGTAGCCTGCTGGCCTTATGGAGTCAATGGGAACAGTAGCCTGCTGGCCTTATGGAGTCAATGGGAACAGTAGCCTGCTGGCCTTATGGAGTCAATGGGAACAGTAGCCTGCTGGCCTTATGGAGTCAATGGGAACAGTAGCCTGCTGGCCTATGGAGTCAATGGGAACAGTAGCCTGCTGGCCTTATGGAGGTCAATGGGAACAGTAGCCTGCTGGCCTTATGGAGTCAATGGGAAGTACCTGCTGCCTATATGGCAGTCAATGGACAGTAGCCTGCTTGCCTTATGGAGCCAATGGGAACAGTAGCCTGCTGGCCTTATGGAGTTCAATGGGAACAGTAGCCTGCTGGCCTTACGGAGTCAATGGGAACAGTAGCCTGCTGGCCTTATGGAGTCAATGGGAACAGTAGCCTGCTGGCCTTATGGAGTCAATGGAACAGTAGCCTGCTGGCCTTACGGAGTCAATGGGAACAGTAGCCTGCTGGCCTTATGGAGTCAATGGGAACAGTCGCCTGCTGGCCTTATGGAGTCAATGGGAACAGTAGCCTGCTGGCCTTATGGAGTCAATGGGAACAGTAGCCTGCTGGCCTTATGGAGTCAATGGGAACAGTAGCCTGCTGGCCTTATGGAGTCAATGGGAACAGTAGCCTGGCTGGCCTTATATGGAGTCAATGGGAAACAGTAGCCTGCTGGCCTTATGGAGTCAATGGGAACAGTAGCCTGCTGGCCTTATGGAGTCAATGGGAACAGTAGCCTGCTGGCCTTACGGAGTCAATGGGAACAGTAGCCTGCTGGCCTTATGGAGTCAATGGGAACAGTAGCCTGCTGGCCTTATGAGTCAATGGGAACAGAGCCTGCTGGCCTTACGGAGTCAATGGGAACAGTAGCCTGCTGGCCTTATGGAGTCAATGGGAAACAGTAGCCTGCTGGCCTTATGGAGTCAATGGGAACAGTAGCCTGCTGGCCTTACGGAGTCAATGGGAACAGTAGCCTGCTGGCCTTATGGAGTCAATGGGAACAGTAGCCTGCTGGCCTTATGGAGTCAATGGGAACAGTAGCCTGCTGGCCTTACGGAGTCAATGGGAACAGTAGCCTGCTGGCCTTATGGAGTCAATGGGAACAGTAGCCTGCTGGCCTTACGGAGTCAATGGGAACAGTAGCCTGCTGGCCTTATGGAGTCAATGGGAACAGTAGCCTGCTGGCCTTATGGAGTCAATGGGAACAGTAGCCTGCTGGCCTTATGGAGTCAATGGGAACAGTAGCCTGCTGGCCTTATGGAGTCAATGGGAACAGTAGCCTGCTGGCCTTACGGAGTCAATGGGAACAGTAGCCTGCTGGCCTTATGGAGTCAATGGGAACAGTAGCCTGCTGGCCTTATGGAGTCAATGGGAACAGTAGCCTGCTGGCCTTATGGAGTCAATGGGAACAGTAGCCTGCTGGCCTTATGGAGTCAATGGGAACAGTAGCCTGCTATCCTTATGGAGTCAATGGGAACAGTAGCCTGCTGGCCTTATGGAGTCAATGGGAAACAGTAGCTGCTGGCCTTATGGAGTCAATGGGAACAGTAGCCTGCTGGCCTTATGGAGTCAATGGGAACAGTAGCCTGCTGGCCTTATGGAGTAATGGGAACAGTAGCCTGCTGGCCTTATGGAGTCAATGGGAACAGTAGCCTGCTGGCCTTATGGAGTCAATGGGAACAGTAGCCTGCTGGCCTTATGGAGTCAATGGGAACAGTAGCCTGCTGGCCTTATGGAGTCAATGGGAACAGTAGCCTGCTGGCCTTATGGAGTCAATGGGAACAGTAGCCTGCTGGCCTTATGGAGTCAATGGGAACAGTAGCCTGCTGGCCTTACGGAGTCAATGGGAACAGTAGCCTGCTATCCTTATGGAGTCAATGGGAACAGTAGCCTGCTGGCCTTATGGAGTCAATGGGAACAGTAGCCTGCTATCCTTATGGAGTCAATGGGAACAGTAGCCTGCTGGCCTTATGGAGTCAATGGGAACAGTAGCCTGCTGGCCTTATGGAGTCAATGGGAACAGTAGCCTGCTGGCCTTATGGAGTCAATGGGGAACAGTAGCCTGCTGGCCTTACGGAGTCAATGGGAACAGTAGCCTGCTGGCCTTATGGAGTCAATGGGAACAGTAGCCTGCTGGCCTTATGGAGTCAATGGGGAACAGTAGCCTGCTGGCCTTACGGAGTCAATGGGAACAGTAGCCTGCTGGCCTTACGGAGTCAATGGGAACAGTAGCCTGCTGGCCTTATGGAGTCAATGGGAACAGTAGCCTGCTGGCCTTACGGAGTCAATGGGAACAGTAGCCTGCTGGCCTTATGGAGTCAATGGGGAACAGTAGCCTGCTGGCCTTACGGAGTCAATGGGAACAGTAGCCTGCTGGCCTTACGGAGTCAATGGGAACAGTAGCCTGCTGGCCTTATGGAGTCAATGGGAACAGTAGCCTGCTGGCCTTACGGAGTCAATGGGAACAGTAGCCTGCTGGCCTTATGGAGTCAATGGGAACAGTAGCCTGCTGGCCTTATGGAGTCAATGGGAACAGTAGCCTGCTGGCCTTATGGAGTCAATGGGAACAGTAGCCTGCTGGCCTTATGGAGTCAATGGGAACAGTAGCCTGCTGGCCTTATGGAGTCAATGGGAACAGTAGCCTGCTGGCCTTATGGAGTCAATGGGAACAGTAGCCTGCTGGCCTTATGGAGTCAATGGGAACAGTAGCCTGCTGGCCTTACGGAGTCAATGGGAACAGTAGCCTGCTGGCCTTACGGAGTCAATGGGAACAGTAGCCTGCTGGCCTTATGGAGTCAATGGGAACAGTAGCCTGCTGGCCTTATGGAGTCAATGGGAACAGTAGCCTGCTGGCCTTACGGAGTCAATGGGAACAGTAGCCTGCTGGCCTTATGGAGTCAATGGGAACAGTAGCCTGCTGGCCTTACGGAGTCAATGGGAACAGTAGCCTGCTGGCCTTATGGAGTCAATGGGAACAGTAGCCTGCTGGCCTTATGGAGTCAATGGGAACAGTAGCCTGCTGGCCTTATGGAGTCAATGGGAACAGTAGCCTGCTGGCCTTATGGAGTCAATGGGAACAGTAGCCTGCTGGCCTTATGGAGTCAATGGGAACAGTAGCCTGCTGGCCTTATGGAGTCAATGGGAACAGTAGCCTGCTGGCCTTACGGAGTCAATGGGAACAGTAGCCTGCTGGCCTTACGGAGTCAATGGGAACAGTAGCCTGCTGGCCTTATGGAGTCAATGGGAACAGTAGCCTGCTGGCCTTATGGAGTCAATGGGAACAGTAGCCTGCTGGCCTTACGGAGTCAATGGGAACAGTAGCCTGCTGGCCTTACGGAGTCAATGGGGAACAGTAGCCTGCTGGCCTTATGGAGTCAATGGGGAACAGTAGCCTGCTGGCCTTATGGAGTCAATGGGGAACAGTAGCCTGCTGGCCTTACGGAGTCAATGGGGAACAGTAGCCTACTGGCCTTATGGAGTCAATGGGAACAGTAGCCTGCTGGCCTTACGGAGTCAATGGGGAACAGTAGCCTGCTGGCCTTATGGAGTCAATGGGAACAGTAGCCTGCTGGCCTTACGGAGTCAATGGGAACAGTAGCCTGCTGGCCCTTACGGAGTCAATGGGAACAGTAGCCTGCTGGCCTTATGGAGTCAATGGGGAACAGTAGCCTGCTGGCCTTACGGAGTCAATGGGGAACAGTAGCCTGCTGGCCTTATGGAGTCAATGGGAACAGTAGCCTGCTGGCCTTACGGAGTCAATGGGGAACAGTAGCCTGCTGGCCTTACGGAGTCAATGGGAACAGTAGCCTGCTGGCCTTATGGAGTCAATGGGAACAGTAGCCTGCTGGCCTTATGGAGTCAATGGGAACAGTAGCCTGCTGGCCTTATGGAGTCAATGGGAACAGTAGCCTGCTGGCCTTACGGAGTCAATGGAACAGTAGCCTGCTGGCCTTACGGAGTCAATGGGAACAGTAGCCTGCTGGCCTTATGGAGTCAATGGGAACAGTAGCCTGCTGGCCTTACGGAGTCAATGGGAACAGTAGCCTGCTGGCCTTACGGAGTCAATGGGAACAGTAGCCTGCTGGCCTTATGGAGTCAATGGGAACAGTAGCCTGCTGGCCTTATGGAGTCAATGGGAACAGTAGCCTGCTGGCCTTATGGAGTCAATGGGAACAGTAGCCTGCTGGCCTTACGGAGTCAATGGGAACAGTAGCCTGCTGGCCTTACGGAGTCAATGGGAACAGTAAGCCTGCTGGCCTTACGGAGGTCAATGGGAACAGTAGCCTGCTGGCCTTATGGAGTCAATGGGAACAGTAGCCTGCTGGCCTTACGGAGTCAATGGGGAACAGTCCGCCTGCTGGCCTTACGGAGTCAATGGGAACAGTAGCCTGCTGGCCTTACGGAGTCAATGGGAACAGTAGCCTGCTGGCCTTACGGAGTCAATGGGAACAGTCGCCTGCTGGCCTTACGGAGTCAATGGGAACAGTAGCCTGCTGGCCTTATGGAGTCAATGGGAACAGTAGCCTGCTGGCCTTATGGAGTCAATGGGAACAGTAGCCTGCTGGCCTTACGGAGTCAATGGGAACAGTAGCCTACTGGCCTTATGGAGTCAATGGGAACAGTAGCCTGCTGGCCTTATGGAGTCAATGGGAACAGTAGCCTGCTGGCCTTACGGAGTCAATGGGAACAGTAGCCTGCTGGCCTTACGGAGTCAATGGGAACAGTAGCCTGCCTGGCCTTATGGAGTCAATGGGAACAGTAGCCTGCTGGCCTTATGGAGTCAATGGGAACAGTAGCCTGCTGGCCTTATGGAGTCAATGGGAACAGTAGCCTGCTGGCCTTATGGAGTCAATGGGAACAGTAGCCTGCTGGCCTTATGGAGTCAATGGGAACAGTAGCCTGCTGGCCTTACGGAGTCAATGGGAACAGTAGCCTGCTGGCCTTATGGAGTCAATGGGAACAGTAGCCTGCTGGCCTTATGGAGTCAATGGGAACAGTAGCCTGCTGGCCTTACGGAGTCAATGGGAACAGTAGCCTGCTGGCCTTACGGAGTCAATGGGAACAGTAGCCTGCTGGCCTTATGGAGTCAATGGGAACAGTAGCCTGCTGGCCTTATGGAGTCAATGGGAACAGTAGCCTGCTGGCCTTATGGAGTCAATGGGAACAGTAGCCTGCTGGCCTTATGGAGTCAATGGGAACAGTAGCCTGCTGGCCTTACGGAGTCAATGGGAACAGTAGCCTGCTGGCCTTACGGAGTCAATGGGAACAGTAGCCTGCTGGCCTTACGGAGTCAATGGGAACAGTAGCCTGCTGGCCTTACGGAGTCAATGGGAACAGTAGCCTGCTGGCCTTACGGAGTCAATGGGAACAGTAGCCTGCTGGCCTTACGGAGTCAATGGGAACAGTGGCCTGCTGGCCTTATGGAGTCAATGGGAACAGTAGCCTGCTGGCCTTATGGAGTCAATGGGAACAGTAGCCTGCTGGCCTTACGGAGTCAATGGGAACAGTAGCCTGCTGGCCTTGTGGAGTCAATGGGAACAGTAGCCTGCTGGCCTTACGGAGTCAATGGGAACAGTAGCCTGCTGGCCTTACGGAGTCAATGGGAACAGTAGCCTGCTGGCCTTACGGAGTCAATGGGAACAGTAGCCTGCTGGCCTTATGGAGTCAATGGGAACAGTAGCCTGCTGGCATTACGGAGTCAATGGGAACAATAGCCTGCTGGCCTTACGGAGTCAATGGGAACAGTAGCCTGCTGGCCTTACGGAGTCAATGGGAACAGTAGCCTGCTGGCCTTACGGAGTCAATGGGAACAGTAGCCTGCTGGCCTTACGGAGTCAATGGGAACAGTAGCCTGCTGGCCTTACGGAGTCAATGGGAACAGTAGCCTGCTGGCCTTACGGAGTCAATGGGAACAGTAGCCTGCTGGCCTTACGGAGTCAATGGGAACAGTAGCCTGCTGGCCTTACGGAGTCAATGGGAACAGTAGCCTGCTGGCCTTACGGAGTCAATGGGAACAGTAGCCTGCTGGCCTTATGGAGTCAATGGGAACAGTAGCCTGCTGGCATTACGGAGTCAATGGGAACAGTAGCCTGCTGGCCTTACGGAGTCAATGGAAACAGTAGCCTGCTGGCCTTACGGAGTCAATGGGAACAGTAGCCTGCTGGCCTTATGGAGTCAATGGGAACAGTAGCCTGCTGGCCTTACGGAGTCAATGGGAACAGTAGCCTGCTGGCCTTACGGAGTCAATGGGAACAGTAGCCTGCTGGCCTTACGGAGTCAATGGGAACAGTAGCCTGCTGGCCTTACGGAGTCAATGGGAACAGTAGCCTGCTGGCCTTACGGAGTCAATGGGAACAGTAGCCTGCTGGCCTTATGGAGTCAATGGGAACAGTAGCCTGCTGGCCTTGCGGAGTCAATGGGAACAGTAGCCTGCTGGCCTTACGGAGTCAATGGGAACAGTAGCCTGCTGGCCTTACGGAGTCAATGGGAACAGTAGCCTGCTGGCCTTATGGAGTCAATGGGAACAGTAGCCTGCTGGCATTACGGAGTCAATGGGAACAGTAGCCTGCTGGCCTTACGGAGTCAATGGGAACAGTAGCCTGCTGGCCTTACGGAGTCAATGGGAACAGTAGCCTGCTGGCCTTATGGAGTCAATGGGAACAGTAGCCTGCTGGCCTTGCGGAGTCAATGGGAACAGTAGCCTGCTGGCCTTACGGAGTCAATGGGAACAGTAGCCTGCTGGCCTTACGGAGTCAATGGGAACAGTAGCCTGCTGGCCTTACGGAGTCAATGGGAACAGTAGCCTGCTGGCCTTACGGAGTCAATGGGAACAGTAGCCTGCTGGCCTTACGGAGTCAATGGGAACAGTAGCCTGCTGGCCTTATGGAGTCAATGGGAACAGTAGCCTGCTGGCCTTGCGGAGTCAATGGGAACAGTAGCCTGCTGGCCTTACGGAGTCAATGGGAACAGTAGCCTGCTGGCCTTACGGAGTCAATGGGAACAGTAGCCTGCTGGCCTTATGGAGTCAATGGGAACAGTAGCCTGCTGGCCTTACGGAGTCAATGGGAACAGTAGCCTGCTGGCATTACGGAGTCAATGGGAACAGTAGCCTGCTGGCCTTATGGAGTCAATGGGAACAGTAGCCTGCTGGCCTTATGGAGTCAATGGGAACAGTAGCCTGCTGGCCTTATGGAGTCAATGGGAACAGTAGCCTGCTGGCCTTATGGAGTCAATGGGAACAGTAGCCTGCTGGCCTTACGGAGTCAATGGGGAACAGTAGCCTGCTGGCCTTATGGAGTCAATGGGAACAGTAGCCTGCTGGCCTTATGGAGTCAATGGGAACAGTAGCCTGCTGGCCTTATGGAGTCAATGGGAACAGTAGCCTGCTGGCCTTATGGAGTCAATGGGAACAGTAGCCTGCTGGCCTTATGGAGTCAATGGGAACAGTAGCCTGCTGGCCTTATGGAGTCAATTGGAACAGTAGCCTGCTGGCCTTACGGAGTCAATGGGAACAGTAGCCTGCTGGCCTTATGGAGTCAATGGGAACAGTAGCCTGCTGGCCTTATGGAGTCAATGGGAACAGTAGCCTGCTGGCCTTATGGAGTCAATGGGAACAGTAGCCTGCTGGCCTTATGGAGTCAATGGGAACAGTATCCTGCTGGCCTTATGGAGTCAATGGGAACAGTAGCCTGCTGGCCTTATGGAGTCAATGGGAACAGTAGCCTGCTGGCCTTATGGAGTCAATGGGAACAGTAGCCTGCTGGCCTTATGGAGTCAATGGGAACAGTAGCCTGCTGGCCTTATGGAGTCAATGGGAACAGTAGCCTGCTGGCCTTATGGAGTCAATGGGAACAGTAGCCTGCTGGCCTTATGGAGTCAATGGGAACAGTAGCCTGCTGGCCTTACGGAGTCAATGGGAACAGTAGCCTGCTGGCCTTATGGAGTCAATGGGAACAGTAGCCTGCTGGCCTTACGGAGTCAATGGGAACAGTAGCCTGCTGGCCTTACGGAGTCAATGGGAACAGTAGCCTGCTGGCCTTATGGAGTCAATGGGAACAGTAGCCTGCTGGCCTTATGGAGTCAATGGGAACAGTAGCCTGCTGGCCTTATGGAGTCAATGGGAACAGTAGCCTGCTGGCCTTACGGAGTCAATGGGAACAGTAGCCTGCTGGCCTTACGGAGTCAATGGGAACAGTAGCCTGCTGGCCTTACGGAGTCAATGGGAACAGTAGCCTGCTGGCCTTACGGAGTCAATGGGAACAGTCGCCTGCTGGCCTTACGGAGTCAATGGGAACAGTAGCCTGCTGGCCTTATGGAGTCAATGGGAACAGTAGCCTGCTGGCCTTATGGAGTCAATGGGAACAGTAGCCTGCTGGCCTTATGGAGTCAATGGGAACAGTCGCCTGCTGGCCTTATGGAGTCAATGGGAACAGTAGCCTGCTGGCCTTACGGAGTCAATGGGAACAGTAGCCTGCTGGCCTTATGGAGTCAATGGGAACAGTAGCCTGCTGGCCTTATGGAGTCAATGGGAACAGTAGCCTGCTGGCCTTATGGAGTCAATGGGAACAGTAGCCTGCTGGCCTTATGGAGTCAATGGGAACAGTAGCCTGCTGGCCTTACGGAGTCAATGGGAACAGTAGCCTGCTGGCCTTATGGAGTCAATGGGAACAGTAGCCTGCTGGCCTTACGGAGTCAATGGGAACAGTAGCCTGCTGGCCTTACGGAGTCAATGGGAACAGTAGCCTGCTGGCCTTATGGAGTCAATGGGAACAGTAGCCTGCTGGCCTTATGGAGTCAATGGGAACAGTAGCCTGCTGGCCTTATGGAGTCAATGGGAACAGTAGCCTGCTGGCCTTACGGAGTCAATGGGAACAGTAGCCTGCTGGCCTTACGGAGTCAATGGGAACAGTAGCCTGCTGGCCTTACGGAGTCAATGGGAACAGTAGCCTGCTGGCCTTACGGAGTCAATGGGAACAGTCGCCTGCTGGCCTTACGGAGTCAATGGGAACAGTAGCCTGCTGGCCTTATGGAGTCAATGGGAACAGTAGCCTGCTGGCCTTATGGAGTCAATGGGAACAGTAGCCTGCTGGCCTTATGGAGTCAATGGGAACAGTCGCCTGCTGGCCTTATGGAGTCAATGGGAACAGTAGCCTGCTGGCCTTATGGAGTCAATGGGAACAGTAGCCTGCTGGCCTTACGGAGTCAATGGGAACAGTCGCCTGCTGGCCTTATGGAGTCAATGGGAACAGTAGCCTGCTGGCCTTATGGAGTCAATGGGAACAGTAGCCTGCTGGCCTTATGGAGTCAATGGGAACAGTAGCCTGCTATCCTTATGGAGTCAATGGGAACAGTAGCCTGCTGGCCTTACGGAGTCAATGTGAACAGTAGCCTGCTGGCCTTATGGAGTCAATGGGAACAGTAGCCTGCTGGCCTTATGGAGTCAATGGGAACAGTAGCCTGCTGGCCTTATGGAGTCAATGGGAACAGTAGCCTGCTGGCCTTATGGAGTCAATGGGAACAGTAGCCTGCTGGCCTTACGGAGTCAATGGGAACAGTAGCCTGCTGGCCTTACGGAGTCAATGGGAACAGTCGCCTGCTGGCCTTACGGAGTCAATGGGAACAGTAGCCTGCTGGCCTTACGGAGTCAATGGGAACAGTAGCCTGCTGGCCTTACGGAGTCAATGGGAACAGTAGCCTGCTGGCCTTACGGAGTCAATGGGAACAGTCGCCTGCTGGCCTTACGGAGTCAATGGGAACAGTCGCCTGCTGGCCTTACGGAGTCAATGGGAACAGTAGCCTGCTGGCCTTATGGAGTCAATGGGAACAGTAGCCTGCTGGCCTTACGGAGTCAATGGGAACAGTAGCCTGCTGGCCTTACGGAGTCAATGGGAACAGTCGCCTGCTGGCCTTACGGAGTCAATGGGAACAGTCGCCTGCTGGCCTTACGGAGTCAATGGGAACAGTCGCCTGCTGGCCTTACGGAGCCAATGGGAACAGTCCCCTGCTGGCCTTACGGAGTCAATGGGAACATTCACCCGAGGTATTTAGGAGGGATATCACACCTGGCACAAATGATTGTCTCGTTCTGTTTTTCCTGCTGAGCGGTGCCCTATACCTGCTCCCTATACCTGCGCCCTATACCTGCGCCCTATACCTGTGCCCTATACCTGCTCCCTATACCTGCGCCCAGAGGGGAGTAATTCAAAGTCCAAGGTACAGGGGGTGGCTTGGGTCTAAAATGATTTAGTGAGCCTTACGGAGGGCCCTGACCTTTAAAGATCTCAGCCTGTCTAATTCTGTTGTACAACTGACTCGTAATCCTCCTTTCCTTTTCCTGAGGCGTCTTGCTCCGTCGCGCAGTGAGTTTCACAGATAACAAGATGCTACACTGGCACCTTGTTCCTGTACAGTACCCTATTTTACTCTACCCCATAGGGGCCCTGGTTAAAAGTAGTTGTCTATAATGGGTAATAAGGTGCCGTTTTAGGATTCACACTATAGCCTTATATCAATCGTTTTGCGTCATATTTCCCAATTGAATGCAATCTCATGTTAATTCAGATTGTCTTGTCAAACTGTCTATACATAAACATGTTCACTTGCATGTGCTATACCTGAATGTTTCACATGGTTCTTTTCTCCAGATGCAAGTAATTAATACACATCTGGATCTGTCACATAGATGCACCTCCTCATTTTTCTTTCTCCCTATCCATCTTTGGAAGATGTAATAACTTTTTCGTTTTGTCGTTTCACATACTTGTTTTTCGATCTCTATTCGTCCTCGCAGATACACTCGTTTTCTCCGGGACTTCTTAGAGTCAGCTGAGAAGCACTTCATGGTGAGAATCTATCAAATGGATTGACTGGTATAGTCTAAAGAAGGTCCAGGGATTACTCATTAAAGGAACCTTCTGGGCCCGTATTTATAAAGGGATTACTCATTACAATAATATTCTGGGCCCGTATTTATGAAGGGATTACTCATTAAAGGACTATTCTGGGCCCGTATTTAGAAAGGGATTACTCATTACAATAGTATTCTGGGCCCGTAGTTATGAAGGGATTACTCATTAAAGGAATATTATGGGCCCGTATTTATGAAGGGATTACTCATTACAATAATATTCTGGGCCCGTATTTATGAAGGGATTACTCATTAAAGGACTATTCTGGGCCCGTATTTATGAAGGGATTACTCATTAAAGGAATATTCTGGGCCCGTATTTATGAAGGGATTACTCATTAAAGGAATATTCTGGGCCCGTATTTATGAAGGGATTACTCATTAAAGGAATATTCTGGGCCCGTATTTATAAAGGGATTACTCATTACAATAATATTCTGGGCCCGTAGTTATGAAGGGATTACTCATTAAAGGAATATTCTGGGCCCGTATTTATGAAGGGATTACTCATTAAAGGAATATTCTGGGCCCGTATTTATGAAGGGATTACTCATTAAAGGAATATTCTGGGCCCGTATTTATAAAGGGATTACTCATTACAATAATATTCTGGGCCCGTAGTTATGAAGGGATTACTCATTAAAGGAACATTCTGGGCCCGTAGTTATGAAGGGATTACTCATTAAAGGACTATTCTGGGCCCGTATTTATAAAAACTACTCTAGGACTAGGTCCACCCTGCCCGTGTGATCTTATTCATTGGTCCAAATATTTAATTCAATTTGTTTTAAATCAGTTCATATGTATCATTTTATTTCAATTCAAATTTGATAGAAAGTTCATCCCTTTTCAATGAGTTTTAAATCCTTTTAATTCAAATGGATGGAAAGTCCACCCCGTTTAATTCCATGTGATTCCAGGTGGGGCTGGACGTGCATTACTACGTGTTCACCGACCTGCCCGGCGACGTGCCCAACAACGTGACTCTGGGTGTCGGCAGACTGCTCAGCATTGTGAGGGTGCCGAAGTTCGACCGCTGGCAGGAGATATCCCTCCGCCGGATGGAGCTCATCCAGGTTATTATAAATAATAATTACATTGTTATCACATTGAATGAAAGTTTATTGTCAGGATACAGCGTACTGTAGCATAGTAGAATGAAATGCTTACTAACAAGCTCTTCTGTCAGTACAGTAGCTATAGAAATACTATAGAGGATCTACACATGCTCCAAACTGTCAACAGACTATCAGTTGTAACTCTGTTGATAATAGGCAACGGTTAGGGATAGGTTTAGGTTTAGGTTTAGTTTAGAGATAGGGTTAGGTTTGGTTTAGGGATAGGTTTAAGGTTAGTTTAGGTTTAGGGTTAGGTTTAGTTTAGAGTTATGGAAAGGTTTAGTGTTTAGTTTAGCTTAGGGTTTGGTTTAGGGTTAGGGATAGGTTTAGCGTTAGGGATAGGTTTAGTTTAGAGTTAGGGATAGGGTTAGCGTTAGAGTTAGGTTTAGGGTTAGGTTTAGTTTAGAGATGGGGATAGGGTTAGCGTTAGGGATAGGTTTAGGGTTAGGTTTAGTTTAGAGATGGGGATAGGGTTAGCGTTAGGGATAGGTTTAGGGTTAGGTTTAGTTTAGAGATGGGGATAGGGTTAGCGTTAGGGATAGGTTTAGGGTTAGGTTTAGTTTAGAGTTAGGGAAAGGTTTAGATTTAGTTTAGAGATGGGGATAGGTTTAGCGTTAGGGATAGGTTTAGGGTTAGGTTTAGTTTAGAGATGGGGATAGGGTTAGCGTTAGGGATAGGTTTAGGGTTAGGTTTAGTTTAGAGTTAGGGAAAGGTTTAGATTTAGTTTAGAGATGGGAATAGGTTTAGCGTTAGGGATAGGTTTAGGGTTAGGTTTAGTATAGAGTTAGGGAAAGGTTTAGATTTAGTTTAGAGATGGGGATAGGGTTAGGGTTAAGTTATGATGATATGCCTATTGGGTTAGTGCATACTAGATAGTTGAAATGTTGTTGACTATGGACTTTGTGTAATTGTATCATGTTAGCCCTGCCCTACAAACTACATTTCTATCTGAGGACAAAGTTTTATTTGGTTGGTTGGTTGATTTAATATCTACTGAACATCCACCAATCATGTATTTGGGAGCAGACTGCCATTAAGGATCACATCCACCGGGGGGCGAACTACATATTCTGCCTGGACGTAGACATGAGGTTCCACGGCCGTGTGGGTCCTGAAGCTCTGGGGAGACTGGTGGCCGCCATCCACCCCTGGTAATACTTCCTTAAAGGGCCAGCATCCACCCCTGGTAATACTTCCTTAAAGGGCCAGCATCCACCCCTGGTAATACTTCCTTAAAGGGCCAGCATCCACCCCTGGTAATACTTACTTAAAGGGCCAGCATCCACCCCTGGTAATACTTACTTAAAGGGCCAGCATCCACCCCTGGTAATACTTACTTAAAGGGCCAGCATCCACCCCTGGTAATACTTACTTAAAGGGCCAGCATCCACCCCTGGTAATACTTACTTAAAGGGCCAGCATCCACCCCTGGTAATACTTACTTAAAGGGCCAGCATCCACCCCTGGTAATACTTACTTAAAGGCCAGCATCCACCCCTGGTAATACTTACTTAAAGGGCCAGCATCCACCCCTGGTAATACTTACTTAAAGGGCCAGCATCCACCCCTGGTAATACTTCCTTAAAGGGCCAGCATCCACCCCTGGTAATACTTACTTAAAGGGCCAGCATCCACCCCTGGTAATACTTCCTTAAAGGGCCAGCATCCACCCCTGGTAATACTTACTTAAAGGGCCAGCATCCACCCCTGGTAATACTTACTTAAAGGGCCAGCATCCACCCCTGGTAATACTTACTTAAAGGGCCAGCATCCACCCCTGGTAATACTTACTTAAAGGGCCAGCATCCACCCCTGGTAATACTTACTTAAAGGGCCAGCATCCACCCCTGGTAATACTTACTTAAAGGCCAGCATCCACCCCTGGTAATACTTACTTAAAGGGCCAGCATCCACCCCTGGTAATACTTACTTAAAGGGCCAGCATCCACCCCTGGTAATACTTCCTTAAAGGGCCAGCATCCACCCCTGGTAATACTTACTTAAAGGGCCAGCATCCACCCCTGGTAATACTTCCTTAAAGGGCCAGCATCCACCCCTGGTAATACTTCCTTAAAGGGCCAGCATCCACCCCTGGTAATACTTCCTTAAAGGGCCAGCATCCACCCCTGGTAATACTTCCTTAAAGGGCCAGCATCCACCCCTGGTAATACTTACTTAAAGGGCCAGCATCCACCCCTGGTAATACTTACTTAAAACTCTGACGGAGGAAAATGTTGTTGACCCCTCTTTTATTGTGTGCACCTACATGCTGACTACTTCCTGTTGACCTCTTGTCAGGTCTACCTCACAAAGATGGTTTCTAACCTCAAGGGTTATTTTTTAATTTGTTTTATTTAAAGGTGAAGTAACAATACAAACCTGTCTTGTGTTTTTGCAGGTTCTACATGTACCCCCGGAGCCAGTTCCCCTACGAGCGGAGGACCGTCTCCACAGCCTACATACCCATGGACCAGGGAGACTTCTACTACCAGGCCAACATATTCGGAGGAGCGTTGGAAGATGTTCACCGGCTGACCAAGACGTGCAGGGAGCACCTGGAGGTAGGTACTTACGCACGCAGGAATACGGTTAGTCACTCACGTACAGTACTCACCTTACCCCATCCCTCCTCTACCCTACCCACTTCCTCCCTCTAGGTTGATAAGTCAGTGGGCGTGGAGGCTGTGTGGCAGGAAGAGAGTCACCTGAATTGGTACCTGTTGAGGAACAAGCCAACCAAGCTCCTGTCACCGGAGTATGTTTGGGACGACGCTAAAGGACAGGATGCCAAGGAGATAAAACTGGTCCGCTTCTCCTCTGTCATTAAGAACAAGGCAGAGGTCAGGGAGAACCTCTGAGAGGAGAAAATAATATATGTCTTTGACACAAGCTGCAGGGAAGAGAGGAAAAAGTGGAGAGGAAAGAGGGAAGGAGGAGAGGGAAGGAGGGAAGGAGGAGAGGGAAGGAGGAAAGGAGGGGAGAGGAGAGGAGAGGGAAGGAGGAGAGGGAAGGAGGGAAGGAGGAGAGGGAAGGAGGAGAGGGAAGGAGGAGAGGGAAGGAGGAGAGGAGGGGAGAGGGAAGGAGGAGAGGGAAGGAGGAGAGGAGAGGGAAGAGGAGAGGAGGGGAGAGGAGAGCGAACACTTTAATACAGACCGTTACTTTACCTGGTTATATTTTTGCACACTGCACTTTTGGTTCAGTGAAATGTGGGTTTGTTCTTGTTTTAGTGTCTTTGTGACATAGGCTATGCTCGAAACGACACCCTAGAACTCCTGGTTAAGAAGTGCACTATTTAGGGTGCCAACTCAGACTTAGCCATCTCTACTTTATGTACCATGGGGTCCATCATTTTTGGCATGTTTGATAAAGATGAGGAAAATAATACTGTATAAAATAAATAATACTATATTGTAAGCCTATGCTTAAAGACATTGAGTAATTATATTATAATACAATTTCTCAGAGAAACATGTTTTTTTAAAACAATGAATAATGAAAAAAGATGTGGGTTAAAATGATCATCTGTTTTCAGTCCTCCAGCACCCTGCGAGGATAACGGCACTGAGCCTTTGTTCAAGGTCACGCGGTAACAGTCACACCCCTCACTTTAAAAAAACGGCCATATTTTTCTTACGATCAGCGACAAGTGTATGTTTTTTTGAGTGAAGCGATATCTAACATGTAATCTAACAATTCCACAACAAATACCTAATACACACATCTAAGTAAAGGAATGGAACAAGAATATATAAATATATGTATGAGCGAGGACAAAGCAGCATAGGCAAGATGCAATAGATGGTATAAAATACAGTATATACATATGAGATGAGCAAGGACAAAGCAGCATCGGCAAGATGCAATAGATGGTATAAAATACAGTATATACATGAGATGAGTAATGCAAGATATGTAAACATTATTAAAGTGACTAGTGATCCATTTATTTAAATGGACACAGATTTTAAGTCTGTATGTAGGCAACAGCCTCTCTGTATATTAGTGATGTCTGATGGCCTTGAGATACAAGCTGTTTGCAGTCTCTTGGTCCCACCTGTACTGACCTCACCTTCTGGATGATAGCGGGGTGAACAGGCGGTGGCTTGTGTGGTTTTTGTCCTTGATGATCTTATTGGCCTTCCTTATGACATCGGGAGCTGTAGATGTCCTGGAGGGCAGGCAGTGTGCCCCCGGTGATGCGTTGTGCAGACCACACCACCCTCTGGAGAGCATGGCGATTGTGGGTGGTGCAGTTGCCGTACCAGGCGGTAAAACAGCCCAACAGGATGCTCTCAGTTGTGCATCTGTAAAAGTTTGTGAGGGTTTTAGGTGACAAGCCACATTTCTTCAACCTCCAGCCTGTCTGTGTGGGTGGACCATTTCAGTTTGTCCGTGATGTGTACCCCAAGGATCTTAAAACTTTCCACCTTCTCCACTGCTGTCCTGTTGTAGTGGATAGGGGGGCTGCTCCCTCTGCTGTTTCCTGAAGTCCACCATCATCTCCTTTGTTTTGTTGACCTTGCTGCCACAACACTCTGAGTGCCCTCACCTCCTCCCCTGTAGGCTGTCTCGTCGTTGTTGGTAATCAAGCCCACTATTGTTGTGTCGTCTGCAAACTTAATGATTGAGTTGCATGGTACAGGAGGGGGCTGAGCACGCATCTTTGTGGGGCCACAGTATTGAGCATCAGCGGAGTAGAGGTGTTGTTTCCTACCTTCACCACCTGGGGGTGGCCCGGCAGGAAGTCCAGGATCCAATTGTACAGGGTGGGGTTGAGACCCAGGGCCTCAAGCTTAATGATGAGCTTGGAGGGTACTATGGTGTTGAATGTTGAGCTATAGTCAATGAACAGCATTCTTACATAAGTATTCCTCTTGTCCAAATGGGATAGGGCAGTGTGCAGTGTTATGGCGATTGCATTGTCTGTGGACCTATTGGGGCGGTAAGCAAATTGAAGTGGGTCTAGGTTGACAGGTAAGTTGGAGGTGATATGGTCCTTGACTAGTCTCTCAAAGCACTTCATGATGACAGAAGTGAGTGCTACGGGGCGATAGTAATTGAGTTCAATTACCTTTGCCTTCTTGGGTACAGGAACAATGGTGGCCATCTTGAAGCATGTGGGGACAGCAGACTGGGATAGGAAGGTGTTGAATATGTCCGTAAACACAATCGCCAGCTCAAGTTCCTTGAGGGCCGTCGTGGAATCGGTTTGAGGGGGGATATACACAGCTATGTCAATGACCGAGGAGAATTCACTTGGGAGATAATACGGTTGTCATTTGATTGTGAGGAATTCTACATCAGGTGAACAAATGGACTGGGGTTCCTGTATGTTGTAACAATTACACCATGAGTCATTAATCATGAAACATACACCCCCGCCCTTCTTCCCAGAGAGATGTTTATTCCTGTCGACACGACGTACAAAGAATCCAGGTTGCTATACCGATTTCGACAGCATATTCCGAGAGAGCCATGTTTCCGTGAAACAGAGAATGTTACAATCCCTGATGTCTCTCTGGAAAGCAACCCTTTAGTTGACTTTGTTAACTAGGGACTGGATAGTAGTGAGTAATATACTCGGAAGCGGTGGGTGGGGTGCCCGCTTCCGAAGTCTGACCAGAAGACAGCTCCGTCTACCTCTTCTCTGGTGGCATTGCTTTGGGTCAGCTTCTGGAATCAGTTCAAATGCCCTGGGTAGTTTGGACAAAGGATCCTTCGGGAAAGTCGTATTCCTGGTCATAGTGCTGGTAAGTTGACGTGGCTCTGATATCTAATAGTTCTTCCCGCCTGTATGTAATAACACTTAAGGTTTTCTGGTGGAGATACAATTCTCAAACCTAATTTACATTAATTAAATCTGTAAACAAATCAGTTTTACACATGAAACCTTTTAACATTATATCCAATCATGAACTAAAGCTAGGCAAGTCAGCTAAGAAAAAATTCTTATTTACAATGTCGTCCTACCGGGGAACAGTGGGTTAACTGCCTTGTTCAGGGGGAGAAAGACAGATTTTTACATTGTCAGCTCGGAATTCGATCTAGCAACCTTTCGGTTACTTGCCCAACTTCCTAACCACTGAAATGGATTCGTTGTATGTTGTGCCGACAGGAACCTGCCGTCCCTACAATCTAACCACTAGGCTACCTGCCGCCCCTACACTCTAACCACTAGGCTACCTGCCACCCCTACACTCTAACCACTAGACTACCTGCCGCCCCTACACTCTAACCACTAGGCTACCTACCGCCCCTACACTCTAACCACTAGACTACCTGCCGTCCCTACACTCTAACCACTAGGCTACCTTCCGCCCCTACACTCTAACCACTAAGCTACCTGCCGCCGCCACACTCTAACCACTAAGCTACCTGCCGCCCCTACACTCTAACCACTAGGCTACCTGCCGCCCCTACACTCTAACCACTAGGCTACCTGCCGCCTGTACACTCTAACCACTAGGCTACCTGCCACCCCTACACTCTAACCACTAGACTACCTGCCCCCTCTACACTCTAACCACTAGGCTACCTGCCCCTTCTACACTCTAACCACTAAGCTACCTGCCCCTTCTACACTCTAACCACTAGGCTACCCTGCCCCCTCTACACTCTAACCACTAGGCTACCCGCCCCCTCTACACTCTAACCACTAGGCTACCCTGCCCCCTCTACACTCTAACCACTAGACTACCTGCCCCTTCTACACTCTAACCACTAGGCTACCTGCCCCCCTACACTCTAACCACTAGACTACCTGCCGCCCCTACACTCTAACCACTAGACTACCTGCCGCCCCTACACTCTAACCACTAGGCTACCTAACCCCCCTACACTCTAACCACTAGGCTACCTGCCCCTTCTACACTCTAACCACTAGGCTACCTAACCCCCCTACACTCTAACCACTAGGCCACCTGCCCCCCCCCCCTACACTCTAACCACTAGGCTACCTACCACCTCTACACTCTAACCACTAGGCTACCTGCCGCTTCTACACTCTAACCACTAGGCTACCTGCCCCCCCTACACTCTAACCACTAGGCTACCTTCCCCTTCTACACTCTAACCACTAGGCTACCTGCCCCTTCTACACTCTAACCACTAGGCTACCTAACCCCCCTACACTCTAACCACTAGGCCACCTGCCCCCCCCCCCTACACTCTAACCACTAGGCTACCTACCGCCTCTACACTCTAACCACTAGGCTACCTGCCGCTTCTACACTCTAACCACTAGGCTACCTGCCCCCTCTACACTCTAACCACTAGGCTACCTGCCCCCTCTACACTCTAACCACTAGGCTACCTGCCGCCTCTACACTCTAACCACTAGACTACCTGCCCCCCCCTACACTCTAACCACTAGGCTACCTGCCCCTTCTACACTCTAACCCACTAGGCTACCTGCCCCTTCTACACTCTAACCACTAGGCTACCTAACCCCCCTACACTCTAACCACTAGGCCACCTGCCCCCCCCCCTACACTCTAACCACTAGGCTACCTACCGCCTCTACACTCTAACCACTAGGCTACCTAACCCCCCTACACTCTAACCACTAGGCTTCCTGCCCCTTCTACACTCTAACCACTAGGCTACCTGCCCCTTCTACACTCTAACCACTAGGCTACCTGCCCCCTCTACACTCTAACCACTAGGCTACCCTGCCCCCTCTACACTCTAACCACTAGGCTACCCTGCCCCCTCTACACTCTAACCACTAGGCCACCTGCCCCCCCCCCCCTACACTCTAACCACTAGGCTACCTACCGCCTCTACACTCTAACCACTAGGCTACCTGCCGCCTCTACACTCTAACCACTAGGCTACCTGCCGCTTCTACACTCTAACCACTAGGCTACCTGCCCCCTCTACACTCTAACCACTAGGCTACCTGCCGCCTCTACACTCTAACCACTAGGCCACCTGCCCCCCCCCCTACACTCTAACCACTAGGCTACCTACCGCCTCTACACTCTAACCACTAGGCTACCTGCCGTCCCTACACTCTAACCACTAGACTACCTGCCCCCTACACTCTAACCACTAGGCTACCTGCCCCCTCTACACTCTAACCACTAGGCTACCTACCGCCTCTACACTCTAACCACTAGGCTACCTACCGCCTCTACACTCTAACCACTAGGCTACCTGCCTCCTCTACACTCTAACCACTAGGCTACCTACCGCCTCTACACTCTAACCACTAGGCTACCTACCGCCTCTACACTCTAACCACTAGGCTACCTACCGCCTCTACACTCTAACCACTAGGCTACCTACCGCCTCTACACTCTAACCACTAGGCTACCTACCGCCTCTACACTCTAACCACTAGGCTACCTGCCTCCTCTACACTCTAACCCCTAGGCTACCTGCCGCCTCTACACTCTAACCCCTAGGCTACCTGCCGCCTCTACACTCTAACCCCTAGGCTACCTGCCCCCCTACACTCTAACCACTAGACTACCTGCCGCCCCTACACTCTAACCACTAGGCTACCTAACCCCCCTACACTCTAACCACTAGGCTACCTGCCCCTTCTACACTCTAACCACTAGGCTACCTAACCCCCCTACACTCTAACCACTAGGCTACCTGCCCCTTCTACACTCTAACCACTAGGCTACCCTGCCCCCTCTACACTCTAACCACTAGACTACCTGCCCCCTCTACACTCTAACCACTAGGCTACCTGCCGCCTCTACACTCTAACCACTAGGCTACCTAACCCCCCTACACTCTAACCACTAGGCTACCTGCCACCTCTACACTCTAACCACTAGGCTACCTGCCCCCCTACACTCTAACCACTAGACTACCTGCCGCCCCTACACTCTAACCACTAGACTACCTGCCGCCCCTACACTCTAACCACTAGGCTACCTAACCCCCCTACACTCTAACCACTAGGCTACCTGCCCCTTCTACACTCTAACCACTAGGCTACCTAACCCCCCTACACTCTAACCACTAGGCCACCTGCCCCCCCCCCCCTACACTCTAACCACTAGGCTACCTACCACCTCTACACTCTAACCACTAGGCTACCTGCCGCTTCTACACTCTAACCACTAGGCTACCTGCCCCCCCCTACACTCTAACCACTAGGCTACCTGCCCCTTCTACACTCTAACCACTAGGCTACCTGCCCCTTCTACACTCTAACCACTAGGCTACCTAACCCCCCTACACTCTAACCACTAGGCCACCTGCCCCCCCCCCCTACACTCTAACCACTAGGCTACCTACCGCCTCTACACTCTAACCACTAGGCTACCTGCCGCTTCTACACTCTAACCACTAGGCTACCTGCCCCCTCTACACTCTAACCACTAGGCTACCTGCCCCCTCTACACTCTAACCACTAGGCTACCTGCCGCCTCTACACTCTAACCACTAGACTACCTGCCCCCCCTACACTCTAACCACTAGGCTACCTGCCCCTTCTACACTCTAACCACTAGGCTACCTGCCCCTTCTACACTCTAACCACTAGGCTACCTAACCCCCCTACACTCTAACCACTAGGCCACCTGCCCCCCCCCCTACACTCTAACCACTAGGCTACCTACCGCCTCTACACTCTAACCACTAGGCTACCTGCCGCTTCTACACTCTAACCACTAGGCTACCTGCCCCCTCTACACTCTAACCACTAGGCTACCTGCCGCCTCTACACTCTAACCACTAGACTACCTGCCCCCCCTACACTCTAACCACTAGGCTACCTGCCCCTTCTACACTCTAACCACTAGGCTACCTAACCCCCCTACACTCTAACCACTAGGCTTCCTGCCCCTTCTACACTCTAACCACTAGGCTACCTGCCCCTTCTACACTCTAACCACTAGGCTACCTGCCCCCTCTACACTCTAACCACTAGGCTACCCTGCCCCCTCTACACTCTAACCACTAGGCTACCCTGCCCCCTCTACACTCTAACCACTAGGCCACCTGCCCCCCCCCCCCCTACACTCTAACCACTAGGCTACCTACCGCCTCTACACTCTAACCACTAGGCTACCTGCCGCCTCTACACTCTAACCACTAGGCTACCTGCCGCTTCTACACTCTAACCACTAGGCTACCTGCCCCCTCTACACTCTAACCACTAGGCTACCTGCCGCCTCTACACTCTAACCACTAGGCCACCTGCCCCCCCCCTACACTCTAACCACTAGGCTACCTACCGCCTCTACACTCTAACCACTAGGCTACCTGCCGTCCCTACACTCTAACCACTAGGCTACCTGCCCCCCCCCCTACACTCTAACCACTAGGCTACCTGCCCCCTCTACACTCTAACCACTAGGCTACCTACCGCCTCTACACTCTAACCACTAGGCTACCTGCCTCCTCTACACTCTAACCCCTAGGCTACCTGCCGCCTCTACACTCTAACCCCTAGGCTACCTGCCGCCTCTACACTCTAACCCCTAGGCTACCTGCCGCCTCTACACTCTAACCCCTAGGCTACCTGCCGCCTCTACACTCATTTAACGTTACTACTACGTTTAATAATGTAACTAATATATTTAATAATGTAACTAATATGTAATAATGTAACTAATATGTAATAATGTAACTACTACATTTAATAATGTAACTAATATATTTAATAATGTAACTAATATATTTAATAATGTAACTAATATGTAATAATGTAACTAATATATTTAATAATGTAACTAATATGTAATAATGTAACTAATATATTTAATAATGTAACTAATATGTAATAATGTAACTAATATATTTAATAATGTAACTAATATATTTAATAATGTAACTAATATGTAATAATGTAACTAATATATTTAATAATGTAACTAATATGTAATAATGTAACTACTACATTTAATAATGTAACTAATATATTTAATAATGTAACTAATATGTAATAATGTAACTAATATATTTAATAATGTAACTAATACATTTAATAATGTAACTAATATGTAATAACGTAACTACTACATTTAATAATGTAACTAATATATTTAATAATGTAACTAATATGTAATAATGTAACTAATATGTAATAATGTAACTAATATGTAATAATGTAACTACTACATTTAATAATGTAACTAATATATTTAATAATGTAACTAATATATTTAATAACGTAACTACTACATCTAATAATGTAACTAATATGTAATAATGTAACTAATATATTTAATAATGTAACTAATATGTAATAATGTAACTAATATGTAATAATGTAACTAATATATTTAATAATGTAACTAATATGTAATAATACTTTATTTATCCTTCTTCTATAGGAAGTAATTTCAGAAGGGAAACATGTGATATCCTGGAGAGAAGGTTTCAGTTAAATGCATTAACACACTAAATCTACTCATCAAGCCCTTTTGATTAGTGGAATTAGGTGTGTAAGGACAGGTGTTAGGACAGTTGTTAGGACAGGTGTAAGGACAGGTGTAAGGACAGGTGTAAGGACAGGTGTAAGGACAGGTGTAAGGACAGGTGTAAGGACAGGTGTAAGGACAGGTGTAAGGACAGGTGAAGGACAGGTGTAAGGACAGGTGTAAGGACAGGTGTAAGGACAGGTGTAAGGACAGGTGTAAGGACAGGTTGCACTATACAGCTGATTCAAATGATCAAAGCTTGATGAGTTGATTATTTGAATCAGCTGTGTAGCCCTAGGGACAAACAACAAAATGTGCACCCTTTGAGGTACCCAGGACTGAGTTTGGGGAAACGTTGGGGAATCTGCTTTTAAAAAATTAAGTTGACCAAGCTACTAATTGCTTCACACTGGAAGAAGTAAAGCTACATTAATTCTACCCTTTTAATAAAAAAATTGAGTTTACTTAACTAAAGCTACTTGGGTACATCAGTACATCCAAATTACTTCATGATAAATTTTCATATCCAAATGTGAAATGTCATAGACTCTAAATTGCAGGAACGGATCACTCTGGAGTCCGATGTTAACAGAATGTGTAATTTAGTCTATTAAATACACAAATGATGGAAATTCTTGCCTACTTCCCCCCATGGTTTATTTAATTTTCTCAAAAAAGAAAAAAAAAAGATTTAAAAAAGTAATTATTAACTACTGAAAACACTACCAAGTTTTGAATTTAGTTCAACGACCACCAAGCTACTGTAAAAATGTAGTTCAATTACTCGTTGAACTATACCAAAGTTCACTACTCCCCACCACTGGGTTAGGGAAATCTGATCTCAGATCTGAGGTTGGAGCAACAGGAAGAGATGGAGGGTAATGTTCATAGCAGCTCACTGGCTCCATCTAGTGGATAGACACTGCCATTTATTTTAGGAATACACACTCACACTGTGGTTAGGTTAGTATCTAATGCTTAGGAATACGGTTAAGGAAGTATGATCCTAGGTCAGTGGTTAGGTTAGTATCTAATGCCTATGGTTAGGAATAGGGTTAAGGAAGTATGATCCTAGGTCAGTGGTTAGGTTAGTATCTAATGCCTATGGTTAGGAAAAGGGTTAACGAAATCTGATCCTAGGTCTGTGGTAATGTACCTCAACTGTTCACAGCATAAAGGCAGTTACAGGATGCAACTGAGTATCTGTCCCATTATGGTGTCATTGTTCATCTACATCATAGACTTGGATAGAAGACTCAACTGAGTGTCTGTCCCATTATGGTGTCATCGCTCATCTACATCATAGACTTGGATAGAAGACTCAACTGAGTGTCTGTCCCATTATGGTGTCATCGCTCATCTACATCATAGACTTGGATAGAAGACTCAACTGAGTATCTGTCCCATTACGGTGTCTGTGAGAGCATGGGCAGAGACATTTTGAACAGGTCCGTTTTCTTCTTCTACTACTTGTATGAGTTGGTTAACAAGGGGGGTGCATACTGCCGCCTGATCCCTCCTAATGACCTGGATGGAAGTATGTGTTCCTTCCTGAACCCTCAGGAAGTCCCACCCTGTGGCGGATGTCCTCAATGGTGCTACCCATACTTAAAACGGGCTTCTGGGCACTAGAGTCCTCTATTGATGTCTATGCATCACAGGGAGAGGGAGTGGATGGCTAGAGGCTGAACACAGTCGTTTGTATACATGAATGTTTATGTTGTTTACGGTTGCATATCTAATAAGTGTTATGGGCGAGGTCTCCCACGTGAAACCTATGTTTTAACCATCATGCCGAGAAAGAATTCCCTCTTAGACGGAGGGCGAGATCGCAGTCAGGGCTACCTCATCACAAGAGCGTGAGTTGGACTAACCTCTGCTGTATATAGGCCTAATCAAGTTAAATACAGGAAGATCACAATTCTATTCAAAATGAGTCATAGTCCTGTACACGTGTCCTTTCTGAATGTAAGTCATGGCAGAGTGTTAGTGATCTTAGGGCAAATTCAAATCTGGACCGCTTTCATTTCCCCCTCTGGAATCAGGGTCTGATTTAGACCTGGGACACCCAGGTGGGTGATTGCCATCTAATCCGGGTCTGATTTAGACCTGGGACACCCAGGTGGGTCATTGCCATCTAATCCGGGTCTGATTTAGACCTGGGACACCCAGGTGGCTCATTGCAATCTAATCAGGGTCTGATTTAGACCTCTCTCTCTCTCTCTCTGTCTCTCACACTCACACACACGTGAGAGGAACTTTAAGTAAGGCAGATGTTAGAGGAACTCGTCCATCCTATTGAAAACAAGTGTGACACAATGTTCAGCAACACCTGGCTTACTTGTAATCACTTTACATTCACATTACTGTAACGTTTATTTCCAATGCTCAATGCCTATAAAACCGTGGGCCTAAAGCGTGTGAAGAAAACTAGATAACTACTACGCTACGGAAACAACATGTCCTGCAACAGACTGTTCACATTAGCTACTAGATTTATAACTTACAGCGTTTCGTTAGCACAGAGCGGTATAGCAACAAGAGCAAAGAAAAGCAAGGAGATTTTATTTTCCTTTTAAAGACCAAAACAGATTCTGGAATGTGTCTGACGGAGAAAATGGCAGCCACATCCTGGTCACTCCCAGATGACCTCCTGACCTCCTGCTGTGTGAACACAGCTTCTGTGTTCTGTTGTCTTCCCAGCTTCTTCCCCTGTCTTCCCCTGTCTAGAGAAAAGCTGGGAATCCAAGGAACCTTCTGGATGTCCACTTTGTTAGTCAAATATCCTTAATGGATCCTCCACTTTACTCCACAAATTCTTATTTGAATGCCTAGGAACAGTGGGTTAACTGCCTTGTTAAGGGGCAGAATGACAGATTTTTACCTTGTCAGCTCGGGGATTTGATCTAGCAACTTTTCGGTAACTGGCCCAACACTCTAACCACTAGGCTACCTGCGCCCCAAAATATAGCACTGTGCCATGCCAGGGGAAGTTGCTTACGTTCACATTTTTGTAGCAGTCAGCAAAAAGTGTCTCTGGGTTCTCCACATGAGGAGCTTATTTTTGTACTTGTTTTTTCGTTCTCTTTTTTTCTTTTCTTTTTTTTTTTTTACATCCAAGGGGTAATGTGTATCTGTATTGTATTAATGTATTAATACATTACCCCTTGGATGTAAAAAAAAAAAAAGAAGCACGGTGGCGGAGGAAAAACTCCCTAGAAAGGCCAGGAATCTAGGAAGAAACCTAGAGAGGAACTGCTTCTACACCTGCATTGCTTGCTGTTTGGGGTTTTAGGTTGGGTTTCTGTACAGCACTTTGAGATATCAGCTGATGTAAGAAGGGCTTTATAAATACATTTGATTTATACATTTGATTGATTGACCTCTGCACAGAGGGAAGTCATGGAGCCTGTGCATTTGGGTGGAGGAGGCTGTGAATCTCTCCTGTCGTCATGCTGGAAGACCCAGCCACGACCCATCTTCAATGCTCTTACTGAGGGAAGGAGGCTGTGAATCTCTCCTGTCGTCATGCTGGAAGACCCAGCCACGACCCATCTTCAATGCTCTTACTGAGGGAAGGAGGCTGTGAATCTCTCCTGTCGTCATGCTGGAAGACCCAGCCACGACCCATCTTCAATGCTCTTACTGAGGGAAGGAGGCTGTGAATCTCTCCTGTCGTTGTTGGACTCAAGGACTTTGAGTTGCTAATTGAAGTTGCAGCCAGATCTGTTCTGTCCTATCAAACTTCATAGCCTTAATTTAGCATTCAGTCCTTATTGAGTAAAATAGATTATTCTAATCTATTTTTATTCCAGGCTTTTAAAAGTAGCTTCAGACTAAACAGTACTCACTCAGTTCCAGGCTGGAATGGTATTTCCAGGTTTCTGTTGTGCTTCTTTTTGCTGGTCAATGTTTTGTCAGAGCATTTGCTGTACAGTCCTTCTGAAAAAAAAAAAATTGGTAGTAGGAATCCTTCCTGGTAATTTTGTCCAAAATCAGGATGTAGGTTTGAAGTTTTGATTTGAAGTTAAAGTTATGTTATGGAGTGTATATGTTATGTTATGTTATGTTATGTTATGTTATGTTATGTTATGTTATGTTATGTTATGTTATGTTATGTTATGTTATGGAGTGTATATGTTAATCTAATCTAAAAAATCTAATCTAAAATATACATTTTCATAAACATGCTGAAACATTCATTCTCTATTCTACTCTCTCTCTTCACCTCTCTTCACCTCTCACTCTACTCTCTCTTTCTCTTCCTCTCTATACTGTCTTTCTCTTCCTCTACTCTCTCTCTTTTCACCTCTCTCTACTCTCTCTCTCTTCACCTCTCTCTACTCTCTCTTTCTCTTCCTCTCTCTGTCTTTCTCTTCCTCTACTCTCTCTCTTTTCACCTCTCTCTACTCTCTCTCTCTTCACCTCTCTTCACCTCTCACTCTACTCTCTCTTTCTCTTCCTCTCTATACTGTCTTTCTCTTCCTCTACTCTCTCTCTTTTCACCTCTCTCTACTCTCTCTCTCTTCACCTCTCTCTACTCTCTCTTTCTCTTCCTCTCTCTACTCTCTCTTCACCTCTCTCTTTCCACCCCTCTCTCTCTCCATCTCCCCCTCTTTTTCACTCCCTTCGCTCCCTATTTTTCCCTTCCTCATCCTCTCTTCCTCTACCTTGCTCTCCCCCTCTCTCTCCATCCCCCTTCTATTCCGTCCATCTCCATCTCTACCTCCCTCTCTCTACTCTCTCTCTTTTCACCTCTCTACTCTCTCTCTTCACCTCTCTCTACTCTCTTTCTACTCTCTCTCTCTCTCTTCACCTCTCTCTACTCTCTCTCTCTTCACCTCTCTCTACTCTCTCTTTCTCTTCACCTCTCTCTACTCTCTCTTTCTCTTCCTCTCTCTACTCTCTCTTCACCTCTCTCTTTCCACCCCCCTCTCTCTCCATCTCCCCCTCTTCTTCACTCCCTCCGCTCCCTATTTTTCCCTTCCTCATCCTCTCTTCCTCTACCTTGCTCTCCCCCTCTCTCTCCATCCCCCTTCTATTCCGTCCATCTCCATCTCTACCTCCCTCTCTCTACTCTCTCTCTTTTCACCTCTCTCTACTCTCTCTCTTCACCTCTCTCTACTCTCTCTCTTCACCTCTCTCTACTCTCTCTCTCTTCACCTCTCTCTACTCTCTCTTTCTCTTCACCTCTCTCTACTCTCTCTTTCTCTTCCTCTCTCTACTATCTCTTCACCTCTCTCTTTCCACCCCTCTCTCTCTCCATCTCCCCCTCTTTTTCACTCCCTCCGCTCCCTATTTTTCCCTTCCTCATCCTCTCTTCCTCTACCTTGCTCTCCCCCTCTCTCTCCATCCCCCTTCTATTCCGTCCATCTCCATCTCTCCCTCTCTCAATCCCCCTTCTATTCCGTCCATCTCCATCTCTACCTCCCTCTCTATCTCCATCCCCCTTCTATTCAGTCCATCTCCATCTCTACCTCCCTCTCTCAATCCCCCTTCTATTCCGTCCATCTCCATCTCTACCTCCCTCTCTCAATCCCCCTTCTATTCCGTCCATCTCCATCTCTACCTCCCCCTCTCTCTCCATCCCCCTTCTATTCCGTCCATCTCCATCTCTACCTCCCTCTCTTTCTCCGTCTCTCTGACCCTCTCACCCAGGTTTTTCTCTAACTTGCTCTCCCTCTACCTCTATCCCTCCATCCTCTCCATCCCTCCCTCCATCGCTCTGTGGTGGATAGACTGAGCAGAAGCCTCAGTGCTGTCATGCAGAGTATAACCAGACCTGTTCCTTGGGTGGGTTGCTAAACTCTCTCTAATTGGCCTTTGTATCATCTCAGAACTCGATCTATAATATTGTTGCTGTCTATAAATAAGGACAAACCACCTGGTACCGACAACCTTGATGGTAAAATTGCTGAGGTTGGTAATGGAATACATTGTAACTCCTGTTTGCCACATCTTCAATTTTAAGCCTAGAAGATGGTATGTGCCCTCAAACACGTAGGGGGGCAAAGGTCATTCAGCTAACCCAAAGTAGCAGAGCACCCTTTTAATGTTACAAACAGCTGAACAATCAGCCTGTTACAAGTGCTTAGTAAACCTTTTGAAAAAAATCCATAATTCTTAAATGGAAGAAGGGAAGTGACCAAGAACCCAATGGACACTCTGATAGAGCTCCAGAGTTCCTCTGTGGAGATGGGAGAATCTTTCAGAAGGACAACTATCTCAGCAGCACTCCACCAATCAGGCCTTTATGGTAGAGTGGCCAGAAGGAAGCCACTCCTCAGTAAAAAGCACATGGCAGCCCACTTGGAGTTTGCTAAAAGGCACCTAAAGGACTCTCAGACCATGAGAAACAAGATTCTCTGGTCTGATGAAACCAAGATTTAACTATTTTGGCCTGAATGCCAAGCGTCACACCTGGAGAAAATCTGGCACCATCCCTACTGTGAAGCATGGTGGTGGCACCATCTCTACGGTGAAGCATGGTGGTGGCACCATCCCTACGGTGAAGCATGGTGGTGGCACCATCTCTACGGTGAAGCATGGTGGTGGCACCATCCCTACGGTGAAGCATGGTGGTGGCACCATCCCTACGGTGAAGCATGGTGGTGGCACCATCCCTACGGTGAAGCATGGTGGTGGCACCATCCCTACAGTGAAGCATGGTGGTGGCACCATCCCTACAGTGAAGCATGGTGGTGGCACCATCTCTACGGTGAAGCATGGTGGTGGCACCATCCCTACGGTGAAGCATGGTGGTGGCACCATCCCTACGGTGAAGCATGGTGGTGGCAGCATCATGCTGTGGGGATGTTTTTCAGTGGCAGGGACTGGGAGACTAGTCGGGATCGAGGCAAAGATGAACGGGGAAAAGTTTTTTAAATATTATATTTTAAACCTTTTTTTTGTGGCGGGTGTCACTGTTTGGCTTTTTAAGGTGAGGCTTTGTTACTGCCCTTTTTAGTGAGTTTGGTACATACAGGGAGATGTTTATTATGTTCAACATAGAAGTGACAGGCACAGGAAGTAGCTCTTTCAGTATTGCACCCTATAGTAGGAACAGGGTGCGGTAGGCAGCTAGAAGGTTTAGAGTCCATGATGAGAGATACAGGATAAAATAAACTGTCTCTCTCTTTCTCTGAGTTTCTCTGAGAGGCAGTTCTGTGCAGACTCGGGACAACTGAGTTTTGTAGAAATACGCATACTCAAAGAGGAGACCTTAGTTTGCTTAACGATCATGATCTTTTCGTTAAAGAAGTTAATGAATTCATCACTGCTGAAGTGAATGCCATCCTCACTTGTGGAATCCTGTTTGCATAGTTAGCTTTTGGAACCATTTTGAATTGTTTTTAACTCTCCTCAATCAGGTTGGAAAAATAGGCTGATCTAGCAGCAGTGAGGGCTTTTGCACGGTACTCACTTTCCAAGCTAGTTGGCAGACTTCCAATTTGGTGGAGGGCCATTTCCGTTCCAATTTTTCTGCAAGCTTGTTTTAGGGTATTTTCTTTATAGCTAGTTTCTTCTGACATTTTATTTAGTTGTTTTTAGCGGTGCGACTGCATTTGGATTTTTACCCAAGGTTAAGTTTCTTCAGTTAGGTGGTTAACTGATTTTTCATCCTCCAACGTCGTTGTGTTCTCTGGCGTCCTTGGAGGAGGAGTGGAGGGAGTCTGGAAGGGCATCTAGGAATCTTTGCGTTGTTCAAGAATTTATAGCGACATTTGATAATCCTTGGTTGGGGTCTGAGCAAGTAGTTTGTTGCGATTGCATATGTACAAAGATGGTGGTCCGATAGTCCAGGATTACGATATCTATTCCACGGGACATAACTAGATACAGGGTATGATCGTGGTAATGTGTAGGTCCCGAGACATGTTGGACAACCCATTGAGTCGATGATGGCTCCGAAAGCCTTTTGGAGTGGGTCTGTGTATTTCTCCATGTGAATATTGAAAACATACATTTGAAAATTATCTGCCATGACTACAAGGTCTGATAGGACTTCAGGGAACTCTGTGAGGAACACTGTATACGGCCCAGGAGGTCGGTAAACAGTAGCTATAAAACGTGATTGAGTAGCCTGCATAGGTTTCATGACTAGAAGCTCAAAAGACAAACGCAGTCATTACATTTTTTTGCAAATTGAAATTTGCTATCGTATCCAATCCATCAAATATTAATTAATAAATTGGGAAATATTTGAATCCTATCTAGCTATAGTAACAGAAAGATTCCAACAGCAGTTTGAGGAATACAACAAGCAGTAGCATAATGATTATTTGGAATATCAGCAGTTTTGTTGATGCAAGCACTCAAATTATAATCAAGCAATTTAAATAGCTACCAATAACATATTCCTAAAATGGAGAATTCCTACCGTCAGGAATTCTTTGTCTTTAGCTCTCAGCTTGTCATCTATGGCTTCAATACATTCTAAAATGGATGATGGATGACATCTCTCTCATCTCATCTCCCCGTTCTTCCTCTTCATCATCTGCTCCTCTTCCTCCCTCAGGGCAGCTATCCTGGCTGTCTCTTCATCTCGTAGAAACTGGTGAAGCTTCTCAAACCTTTCCCCAGCACAAGGTGCACCTCTGTAAGGATGTTGACAAAGGAGAAATGCTCACCAACAGGGATGCAAAAAAATTCAGCACAAAATTGGAGAGAAATAAGCCTCAAGTAAAAGTGAGTCACCCAGTAAAATACTACTTGAGTAAAAGTCTAAAAGTATTTGGTTTTAAATATACTTAAGTATCAAGAGTACATGTAATTGCTAAAATATACTTAAGTATCAAAAGTAAAAGTATAAATCATTTCACATTCTTCATAGTAAGCAAACCGTTTTTGTATTTAAATGTACAGCTAGCCAGGGGAACACACCGACACTCAGACATTTTACAAATGAAGCATGTGTGTTTAGTGAGTCCGCCAGATTAGAGCCATCAGGGATGTTCTCTCGATAAGTGTGTGAATTGCACCATTTCTCTGTCCTGCCAAGCATTCAAAATGTAACAAGTACTTTTTGGGTGTCAGCGAAAATGGATGGAGTAAAAAGTACATTCTTTTTTTTTAGGAATGCAGTAAAGTAAAAGTTGTCAAACATATAATTAGTAAAGTACAGATACCCCAAAAAAACATTTAAGTAGTACTTTTTAAAGTGTTTTTAATTAAGTACTTAAGCTTTTTTGTGTATATGGAACATTTTTGGGGATCGTTTATTTCAGCTCATGAAAACATTCAGATCATACATGATGCGTTCATATTTCTAGTTCAGTATAGAATGATTCACCTTTCTGGTTTTATGGTTACAACGTCTGTGGCGCACAATGCAATGCACCTTCTGGAGATGTTTGAATGTGATCTGATCTGTGGTTCTGATTATGTTTATAAAACAGGCCTATTGGGGAGCAGTATAACTGTGGACATTCTCCCATTCTCTTTATGTTGGATCTTTGTCCTGCTACTGTGGAAAGTACGTACGTCCATAGTCTGCGTTGTTTTAATATTATATGGCCAAGGGGAGAAATGATGGTAAATGTGACAGCCTATTTTTGAAACAAGTTGTTTTCTTTAGAATTTGATTAGAATTAGAATCTTGCTTATTGACAATGTTTGGAGTGTCCATGTGCAGCCATAATGTAATGTACAGTAGGCATTGCCCCTATATCTGTCACACCCTGATCTGTTTCACCTGTCTTTGTGATTGTCTCCACCCCCCTCCAGGTGTCGCCCATCTTCCCCATTATCCCCTGTGTATTTATACCTGTGTTCTCTGTTTGTCTGTTGCCAGTTCGATTTGTTTTGTCAAGACTACCAGCGGGTTTTCCCTCTGCTCCTGTCTCTCGATTCTTCCTGTTTCCTACTTTTCCCATGTTGACCACCCTGACCAAGAGACTGCCTGCCGTACTGTATCTTTACTATCTGGATTACTGACCTCTGCCTGCCCTTGACCTGTCTTTTGCCTGACCCTGTTCGATTAATAAACTGTTGTTACTTTGACGTTGTCTGCATCTGGGGCTTACCTGAAACGTGATAATATCAGTGTGAGAAGCTTTGCGATCATACCGGTAGGCCATCATTGCAAATACACATTTGTTCTTAACTGACTTGCCTAGTTAAATAGAGGTTAAATAAAAATGTAAAAAATTCAAAAGGTGGACCTTGTGCTGGAGCAAAAAAACAAACGCACATTTTAGAGTGGTGTTTTAATCACACAATGTCTAACATTTTGAAGGAGCGTACAATCGACATGCTGACTGCAGGAATGTACATACATGTGAAATGGGTTTCGAACATATGAAACGTAAGATTAAATTGTTACAGATAACTTCTAAATACAAGGTTCACCTGTAGGGGGCGTACTGGCGGCAAAGAAGTCAGGCGCAGGAGAGCAGAAAGTGATTTAATAAACAAAACCACCTTAAACAGAACAAATAAATCAATGGGTAAAACAAAACCCATCATCACCAGCATAACGTGCACAAGCACTACAATAAACAATTCCGGACAAGGACATGGAGGGAAACAGAGGGTTAAATGCACAACATGTAATGATGGAATTGAAACCAGGTGTGTGTGGGAAGACGAGACAAAACAAATGGAAAATGACAGGTGGATCGGCGATGGCTAGAAGACCGGTGACGTCGACCGTCGAACGCCGTCCGAACAAGGAGAAGGACCGACTTCGGGAGAAGTCGTAAAATCACCGGTATTCACCAAGGTTCTCATCTCCTTTCATGATGGGCATGGACACGCATCATGGAGGGGTTTTTACACACGTCCAAACGGGACATGCATGGCTAAAATAATGTGGGCTTGCCTACAACGCATAGACAAGTAAGTCAGCTCACTGATTTACTTCTCTCAAACTTTGTTTAATAATAACGTTTTTGGTAAATAAGATTTATTTACAAGCGGTCTCGGGAGCCAAACCCTTTGGTCGACGATCTTGACTAATACTACGCAATTGCATTGGGCAGGACAAAAAAAGAATAATGATTTATTAAGAGAATGGGGGGCTGTGCTTGTTTTTGAACCAAATAAAACAACACTTATAAATACAAAGTCAACAGTCACCAGAAGCACATTCGGCTACTCATTCGGTTCCATGTTCCATGTGCATATGGGCAGTGTGCATCGTAGGTTGCGTTTCCGCTGTCAGAATTCATGCCATGACCAACTGCGTTACCGCTAAAACCAGCTCTTGGCTGGTCTTAAATATCCCTATCAGCACTACCTGAAATCAGCACTTGCGATCGTGTTTTTAAGGACACAACTAAAATATTTCCACCCCTCTCGTCGAAGCGCAAGCGAGCTGATATACAGTAAGACACTAACATGGCTTGAAAACGCCAGTTCGCCAGTTTTTATATGACGAAGTTGCAAACTAACGTGAGTTTGACACTCGCGCTGCCTTAATGCCAGACGAAAATAGAGCCCATTGTCTCAATTACTGATGCAAGACACAAGGAGGGGACCCACTGATAATAGAATAGCATAAATTCAGAATTCTGGAGCATTCAATCGATGGACAACCTGCTTCCTTATGTCCCTTGATTGGAAAATGGAGCATTTCGCTTACTGGTCTCAAATTGTACATGTTCGCCTAATGTTCCAGTGCAGCCTCATCTACGGTGAAACACTTGTGCTACTTGGAGTCTGACACACCAAACAGATGGGTTGCAAATCCTCAGATCAGTGGTTCCCAAAAACCATTTAAAAAACATTCAACATTTAACCATTCAACATTCAACCTATGACAATCCATGCTGAAGCAGGGAACAGAGTGGGGGAACAGAGAGATATATGGGGAGGTAACGACAGAGGTGATTGAGCTCAGTTGAGTCCAATAATCGTTTTTGCGCGTGACATGGGAAGGCAGGAGTGCGTAATGATGGTGGCAGGAGTGCGTAATGCTGGGGAGCCTGGCGCCCTCGAGCGCCAAGGGGGAAGAGCGGTCAATCAGTGTCTTAACAGCACGATTTGCCAAGGCAGGAAACTCTGAGTGCATTCAGAGATCTGGCAGTGGCTCTGATTAAATTCTATTTTCACAGAACTGCTTGTTGCAAGTTTGATGAGCCTCTCTTGTTCAGATATCGGTAAGTGGACTGGAGGCAGGGCATGAAAGGGATAACGAATCCAGTTGTTTGTGTCATCCGTTTCAGGAAAGTACCTACGTAATTGCGCTCCCAGCTCACTCAGGTGCTTCGCTATATCACATTTGAACAAGCTTATCACATAAGCTTGTTCATTTGCTCACAGAAAATCATACAACGATGGAAAGACCTGTGTGTTGTCCTTGTTAATGTAGACAGAGAAGAGCTCCAACTTCTTAATCAGAGCCTCAATTTTATCCCGCACATTGAATATAGTTGGGGAGAGTCCCTGTAATCCTAGATTCAGATCATTCTGGTGAGAAAAAACCTCACCCAGATAGGCCAGTCGTGTGAGAAACGTGTCATCATGCAAGTGGTTGGAAAAGCGAAATTATGGTCAGTAAAGAAAACTTTAAGCTCAATTTAAAAACAAATGTGTCAATACTTTTCCCCTTAATAACCAATTCACTTCTGTATGTTGTAAAAGCGTTACATGGTCGCTGCCCATATCATTGCATAATTCAGAAAATACACGAGAGTTCAGGGGCCTTGCTTCAACAAGGTTAACCACTCTAGGTGGATGCTGCAGTGTACCCAAGAGCCTCTCGGTGGATGCTGCAGTGTACCCAAGAGCCTCTCGGTGGATGCTGCAGTGTACCCAAGAGCCTCTCGGTGGATGCTGTAGTGTACCCAAGAGCCTCTCGGTGGATGCCGTAGTGTACCCAAGAGCCTCTCGGTGGATGCTGCAGTGTACCCAAGAGCCTCTCGGTGGATGCTGCAGTGTACCCAAGAGCCTCTCGGTGGATGCCGTAGTGTACCCAAGAGCCTCTCGGTGGATGCCGTAGTGTACCCAAGAGCCTCTCGGTGGATGCTGCGGTGTACCCACTGGCGTCGGGATTAGCAGCTTGCAGGCGCGTTACCACTCCACTATGTCTCCCTGTCATGGCTTATGCTCCATCAGTACAGATACCAACATGAGCAGCAGCTACGGTTGGCTTAGTGGGATTCCTGTGAAAGAGTGACGGTTAATGTGAATGGATGTTCATTATTTGACTAGACTACCTGTATTTGACATAGATAGACCCGTTGGAAAATATAAATGGACAGTTTGAAAATGTGAAGGAAACAAATGTTAAAAAATACATGTATTATAATTTTTTTTATTCAAATGTGATTTACATTTCTATTTGGCGACGGAAACACGACGGAAACACGACGGAAACATGACGGAAACACGCGTACCCGTACCCCAGTTTGAGAACACCTAGAGCACACAAAGAAGTATACTTTAAAAAAATAAATATATAATTCCTCGGTCTAAACATCAACACCACAGGTTAAAACCTTTATGGTTCTGAGGTCAACTCACTAACCAAGAATTCACAGAACATCCAATTGAGACTCTGTATGCAGAATTCTCCAAAATGTACTTGGCGTAAACAACGTAAAACCCCCAAACAAAAACATGCAGAGCAGAATTAGGACTATGACCACTAGTTTTCAAAATGTAGAAGAAAGAGCTGTTCAATTCTACAACCACCGAAAGGTAGCAATGCTCACACATTTCACCACAAATCCATCACCCACAGAGAGATGAACCTGGAGAAGAGTGCCCTCAGCCAGCTGGTTCTGGGGCTCTGCTCACAAACAATAACAGACCCCACAGAGTCCCAGGACAGAAACACAATTAGATCCACCCAAATTATGAGAAAGCAAAATGATATTTGACACATTGTAAAGAATCAACCAAAAAACAGAGCAAATGAGCTATTTGGCCCTAAACAGAGAGTACACTGTGGTGGAATACCTGACCACTGTGACTGACCCTAAAATAAGAAAATCTTTTGTACTATGTACAGACTCAGTGAGCATAGCCTTGCTATTTAGAGGCCACCATAGTCAGACCTGGCTCTCGAGAGATGACAGGCTATGTGCTCACTGCCCACAAAATGAGGTGGAAACTGAGCTGCACTTCCTAACCTCCTGCTAAATGTATAACCACTTTAGAGACACATATTTCCCACAAATAACAGACTGTAACGGTTCTCTTGTGGTGAAGGAGAGTCGGACCAAAATGCGGCGTGTAGATTGCGATCCATGTTTAATAAACAAACGTAAAAACACGAATCAATACAAACACTACAAAACAAAGAACGTAAAGAAAACCGAAACAGTCCTATCTGGTGCAAACACAAAGACAGGAACAATCACCCACAAACACACAATGAAACCCAGGCTACCTAAATATGGTTCCCAATCAGAGACAATGACTAACACAGACGGGGGCCGGGGGGGGGGGGGGGCAGAGTGAAGGGAGAGAGAGACAGAGAGAGAGAGAGGTTGTTAAAAATAATTAGTCCAATATTGAACACAAATCGCTGTAAATCAAAACAATGTACTTCAGTCATACACAGTGCCTACGTCCCGCCCCGATCATCCTCTCTCTGTGTGTGTGTGTGTGTGTGTGTGTGTGTGTGTGTGTGTGTGTGTGTGTGTGTGTGTGTGTGTGTGTGTGTGTGTGTGTGTGTGTGTGTGTGTGCAGGGCCGGCCCGCCCAATAGGAAGGGTTAAGCAGCTGCCTTCAGCAGGAGATTGACTACAGCAACATTTTCTAAATACCTTAACTCACCAAGACACACCAACAACACATAAAACGTCACATTATTTCTGCCCCTAAATAATGAGCCAGTAGGTGAGCACTGATGCCACACCGTGATAATTAGTAGCCGCTTTCTTAAAAAGCAAGGGCTGTAAACAATTTGGCTCGTCAACGCCGATTGTGCCTCTCCAGGATGCTGTTTGTGAGTCGCACCGCAGTGGCACTCCACTGATGTTTAGTCAAAAAACTAAATTATGTAGCCTGTAGCATTTAGCATGTAGCATTTAGCATGTAGCCTGTAGCCTGTAGCATGTAGCCTATGGTTGTAACGGCTGTTGTGGGTTGAAGAAGGTGAGGACCAAGGTGCAGCGTGGTACATGTTCATCATTAATTAATAGAACAGAACACTGAATGACAAGACAACCGAAACAGTTCTGTCTGGTGCAGACACAAAAACAGAAAGCAACTACCCTCAAACACAGGTGGGCACAGGCTACCTAAGTCTAGTTCTAAATCAGAGACAATGATAGACAGCTGCCTCTGATTGGGAACCATACCAGGCCAAACACATAGAGATAGAAAACATAGAACAACAACATAGAATGCCCACCCCAACTCACGCCCTGACCAAACTAAAACAGAGACATAAAAAAGGAACTAAGGTCAGGACGTGACAGAAAGTAACAGACAGTAACAGTAGCAGACAGCAACAGACAGTAGCAGACAGCAACAGGCAGTAACAGTAGCAGACAGTAGCAGACAGCAACAGACAGTAGCAGACAGCAACAGGCAGTAACAGACAGTAACAGACAATAGCAGACAGTAGCAGGCAGTAACAGACAGTAACAGACAGTAACAGTAGCAGACAGTAGCAGACAGCAACAGACAGTAGCAGACAGCAACAGGAAGTAACAGACAGTAACAGACAATAGCAGACAGTAGCAGGAAGTAACAGACAGTAACAGACAGTAACAGACAGCAGCAGACAGCAACAAACAGTAACAGACAGTAGCAGACAGTAACAGTACCAGACAGTAACAGACAGTACCAGACAGTAACAGATAGTAACAGACAGTAACAGACAGTAGCAGACAGTAACAGACAGTAGCAGACAGTAACAGTACCAGACAGTAGCAGACAGCAACAGACAGTAACAGTAGCAGACAGCAACAGGCAATAACAGTAACAGACAGTAGCAGACAGCAACAGGCAATAACAGACAGTAACAGTAGCAGACAGCAACAGACAGTAGCAGACAGCAACAGACAGTAACAGACAGTAACAGTAGCAGACAGCAACAGGCAGTAACAGACAGTACCAGGCAGTAACAGACAGTAACAGACAGCAACAGTAGCAGACAGCAACAGACAGTAACAGTAGCAGACAGCAACAGGCAGTAACAGACAATAACAGTAGCAGACAGCAACAGACAGTAACAGACAGTAACAATGGTACAAATAGTATATGGTCTTGTCTGTAGCCTACAGGCCGTAGTTGACATCACATTTATGTCATGACAGACACTCTTTTACATCATGCACGTTTCTCTCCTATCAAATTGCCTCACCTAAATTCCGCCCGATCAAATAAAACATTTGCTCACATCCGAAAAAACAGGACAGGTCAACAGGACAGGACAAACGTGAAATGGCCAATATGGAACGGAAAATCAGGCTACTCACAACTGCTGTCTAGGAGTTTCACAGTGTGGGCTAAACTGTCATGATACTCAGCGGTTTCAAGATGGTATCCATTTAAAAACATTTACGACATGATCATAGCAAAAAGTGTATACTTCTGCATTTCCCGCACATTGATTCTCATTGCCAATTGGCTCAGGATAACTCCTGATAAAGTGGGGTAGCCTGATATTCAGAGCTTAAACAAAATGATTAGTCACAGGAATCAGAACTAATAAAGCCAACTTTCTGTTTTAGAAATGGTACATCTACCACGTGGACGGTAGACGTGGATGGGCATTCAGAACCATTGCAGCCGACACTGTAGGATTAAACCCCAGTAAAACACGACACTGTAGGATTAAACCCCAGAAAACACAACACTGTAGGATTAAACCCCAGTAATAAACCCCAGTAAAACACGACACTGTAGGATTAAACCCCAGTAAAACACAACACTGTAGGATTAAACCCCAGAAAACACAACACTGTAGGATTAAACCCCAGTAAAACACGACACTGTACGATTAAACCCCAGTAATAAACCCCAGTAAAACACGACACTGTAGGATTAAACTCCAGTAAAACACGACACTGTAGGATTAAACTCCAGTAAAACACAACACTGTAGGATTAAACCCCAGTAAAACACGGGTCGACGTCTTTTTGGTTGTTGGTGCGGGACGGACCGGCCTTGATTTTCAACATCCAAATCTGAACCAATCATAGACATCTACAGTGCCTTGCGAAAGTATTCGGGCCCCTTGAACTTTGCGACCTTTTGCCACATTTCAGGCTTCAAACATAAAGATATAAAACTGTATTTTTTTGTGAAGAATCAACAACAAGTGGGACACAATCATGAAGTGGAACGACATTTTTTGGATATTTCAAACTTTTTTAACTAATCAAAAACAGAAAAATTGGGCGTGCAAAATTATTCAGCCCCCTCAAGTTAATACTTTGTAGCGCCACCTTTTGCTGCGATTACAGCTGTAAGTCGCTTGGGGTATGTCTCTATCAGTTTTGCACATCGAGAGATAACAACTAAAACAACCATAACAACTATAACAACCATAACAATCATAACAACCTAAACAACTTAAACAACCATAACATTCATAACAACTAAAACAACCATAACAACCATAACAACCATAACATTCATAACAACTAAAACAACCATAATAACCATAACATTCATAACAACTAAAACAACCATAACAACCATAACATTCATAACAACTAAAACAACCATAACAACCATAACATTCATAACAACTAAAACAACCATAACAACCATAACATTCATAACAACTAAAACAACCATAACATTCATAACAACTAAAACAACCATAACAACCATAACATTCATAACAACTAAAACAACCATAACATTCATAACAACTAAAACAACCATAACAACCATAACAACTAAAACAACCATAACAACCATAACATTCATAACAACTAAAACAACCATAACAACCTTAACATTCATAACAACTAAAACAACCATAACAACTAAAACAACCATAACAACCATAACATTCATAACAACTAAAACAACCATAACAACCATAACAACCATAACATTCATAACAACTAAAACAACCATAACAACCATAAAATTCATAACAACTAAAACAACCATAACAACCACAACATTCATAACAACTAAAACAACCATAACAACCACAACATTCATAACAACTAAAACAACCATAACAACCATAACAACTAAAACAACCATAACAACTATAACAACCATAACAATCATAACAACCTAAACAACTTAAACAACCATAACATTCATAACAACTAAAACAACCATAACAACCATAACATTCATAACATTCATAACAACTAAAACAACCATAACAACCATAACAACTAAAACAACCAATACATTCATAACAACTAAAACAACCATAACAACCATAAAATTCATAACAACTAAAACAACCATAACAACCACAACATTCATAACAACTAAAACAACCATAACAACCACAACATTCATAACAACTAAAACAACCATAACAACCATAACAACTAAAACAACCATAACAACTATAACAACCATAACAATCATAACAACCTAAACAACTTAAACAACCATAACATTCATAACAACTAAAACAACCATAACAACCATAACAACTAAAACAACCATAACAACCATAACATTCATAACAACTAAAACAACCATAACAACCATAACATTCATAACAACTAAAACAACCATAACAACCACAACATTCATAACAACTAAAACAACCATAACAACCACAACATTCATAACAACTAAAACAACCATAACAACCACAACATTCATAACAACTAAAACAACCATAACAACCACAACAACTAAAACAACCATAACAAGTATAACAACTAAAACAGCTATAACAACCACAACATTCATAACAACTAAAACAACCATAACAATCACTACATTCATAACAACTAAAACAACCATAACAACTAAAACAACCATAACAATCACAACATTCATAACAACTAAAACAACCATAACAACTAAAACAACCATAACAACTAAAACAACCATAACAGCTATAACAACTAAAACAACCATAACAACTAAAACAACCATAACAACTAAAACAACCATAACAACTAAAACAACCATAACAACTAAAACAACCACAACATTCATAACAACTAAAACAACCATAACAACTAAAACAACCATAACAGCTATAACAACTAAAACAGCTAAAACAACCATAACAGCTATAACAACTAAAACAGCTAAAACAACCATAACAACTAAAACAACCATAACAGCTATAACAACTAAAATAGCTAAAACAACCATAACAACTAAAACAACCATAACAGCTATAACAACTAAAACAGCTAAAACAACCATAACAACTAAAACAACCATAACAGCTATAACAACTAAAACAACCATAACAACCATAACAACTAAAACAGCTAAAACAACCATAACAACTAAAACAACCATAACAGCTATAACAACTAAAACAGCTAAAACAACCATAACAACTAAAACAACCATAACAGCTATAACAACTAAAACAGCTAAAACAACCATAACAACTATAACAACTAAAACAGCTAAAACAACCATAACAACTATAACAATTAAAACTAAAACAACTAAAACAGCTAAAACAACTAAAACAACCATAACAGCTATAACAACTAAAACAGCTAAAACAACCATAACAACTAAAACAACCATAACAGCTATAACAACTAAAACAGCTAAAACAACCATAACAACTAAAACAACCATAACAGCTATAACAACTAAAACAACCATAACAACTATAACAATTAAAACTAAAACAACTAAAAAACACTATAAAAACATACAGTATAACATATATATACCCTCCTCCATTTCACTCTCCCTCTTTCTCTCTCTCTCTGATAGCAGCTAATGAGAATGATTAGAGGTTGCTAATTAAGCTAAATCCCTCCTCTTCCACTTTAATGCAACTTCTCCCCTCATCTCATCTCATCTCATCTCACATCTCTCTCCTTTCTATATATTCACCAAATCTCACTCGATCTGAGCCAGAGCCTGCTTTCCCCACCCCTCTCTCTCTTCTTCCCCACCCCCCTCTCTCTCTCTCTCCCTCCCCACCCCTCTCTCTCTCTCTCTTCCTCCCCACCCCCCCCCTCTCTCTCTCTCTCTCTCTCTCCCTCCCCACCCCTCTCTCTCTTCCTCACCACCCCTCTCTCTCTTCCTCACACCCCTCTCTCTCACCACCCCTTTCTCTCTCTCCCTCCCCACCCCTCTCTTTCTTACTCCCCACCCCTATCTCTCTCTTCCTCACGCCCCTCTCTTTCTTCCTCCCCACCCCTCTTTCTCTCTCTCCCTCCCCTCCCCTTTCTCTCTCTTCCATTCCACCACTCTCTCTCTCTCTTCCTCCCCTCCCATCTCTCACTCTTCCTCCCTACCCCTCTCTCTCTCTCTCTCTCCCTCCCATCTCTCCCTTCCTCCCCTCCCATCTCTCGCTCTTCCTCCCCACCCCCACCCCTCTCTCTCTTCCTCCTCCTCCTCTCTATCTGTATCTATCTATTCTTCACTTCTCTTCAGAACTCAGAGACAGAGAGGGTTCTGAGGGCAGCTGACTGACAGCTGTGTTCTCTGTTCTGTCATATGAATGCACACACGCACACGCACACACACGGCTGAAGCTTGTGTCATATGCATTTTCTTGGCCATTATCTACCTCTCCTTCCAGGGACAGAAGGCCAACTCACAGCTGAGTAGGAGGCATCGAGGCCACGTCCCCCACCCTATTTGGATAACTGGGTCACTGGATTGTAAGCTTCATAGATAGGTGTGTGTGTGTGTGTGTGTGTGTGTGTGTGTGTGTGTGTGTGTGTGTGTGTGTGTGTGTGTGTGTGTGTGTGTGTGTGTGTGTGTGTGTGTGTGTGTGTGTGTGTGTGTGTGTGTGTGTGTGTGTGAGTGTGAGAGATAAGGATGGGAGGGGAGGGCAAATTATTTTCGAACAACGTTTCGAAGAGGAAAGGAGAGTTGCTTCACGTTCGTTTTCTATCAAGGTTATCTACTTCCTACTTTCACTCTCTCTCTTCCTCCTTTACTTCCTTTTCTCATCTCGTTTATGTGGCTTTAGTGATCAAATTAATTAAGGGGCCAAATCACCAATGGATACATGAGTTCCAACACACACACACACACACACACACACACACAGGCCCGGTCCTGTCCATTTTGCTGCCCTAGGAGGCAAAAATATGTTGAAAAAGATATCTATAATAAGTATTTTTCCAAATATTGAAGTTAGGTTTATTTTAGGTTCTGAATGAAAAGTTTAGTACCTTATACTAAACTATACTTTACTTTACTGTATTGTATTGTACTGCACTCTGTTGCGCTGTACTGTGTTGTCCAAACTTGTGAAACATAGCTGTCTATGATTGGTTCAGATTTGGTCCAGTCAAAATGTTTGGGCCAAGTCAAGGCCGGGCCGAACTGGACCAAATCTAAACCAATCATAGACATCTGTGTTTGGGCTAAATATATAGGCCTATCCGGACATACAGTGCCTTGCGAAAGTATTCGGCCCCCTTGAACTTACTAGGCTCCTCCTACACAGAATGAATAACATCACAGGCCCACTAGGCTCCTCCTACACAGAATGAATAACATCACAGGCCCACTAGGCTCCTCCTACACAGAATGAAAAACATCAAAGGCCCACTAGGCTCCTCCTACACAGAATGAATAACATCAAAGGCCCACTAGGCTCCTCCTACAGAGAATGAATAACATCATTGGCCCACGAAGCTCCTCCTACAGAGAATGAATAAGATCACAGGCCCACTAGGCTCCTCCAACAGAGAATGAATAACATCACAGGCCCACTAAGCTCCTCCTACAGAGTTGAGTCATCTAATGTGTAGATTCCCGTCATTGGTTCATTTTGGTACAGCATGTCTCCTCAGCTGATTATAAACTGTTGTCTAACCCACGTGGGTCTCAAAATATGATGATCTTCCTCAATAGTGTGCAGTGAAATCTATGAGATGAAAAGACAAAATTAATATGACATCCTGGCATTTAAAGCAAACAATATTGTCTACAATTCACATCCTCCCCTCTCCCTCTTTCTCTCCTTCTGTCATCCCTCTCTCTACAGTTTCTATCGCCACCCCTCCACTCCATTGTCTCTCCAACCAGGGTTTGTTGTTTTCTACTAGTATATTTCAATTAGTTAATTGAATTTACATGTCCTTTTTGAATTGACAGAGTAAAAAATGGCATTTACCTCCCTGTCTCCCTCTATCCTTCTAACCCTCTATGCCACTATTACTCTATCCCTCTAACCTTCTATCATTCTATCCCTCTAACCTTCTATCATTCTATCCCTCTAATCTTCTATCATTCTATCCCTCTAACCTTCTATCATTCTATCCCTCTAACCTTCTATCATTCTATCCCTCTAACCTTCTATCATTCTATCCCTCTAACCTTCTATCATTCTATCCCTCTAACCTTCTATAATTCTATCCTTCTAACATTCTATCATTCTAACCTTCTATCCCTCTAACCTTCTATCATTCTATCCCTCTAACCTTCTATAATTCTATCCTTCTAACATTCTATCATTCTATCCTTCTAACCTTCTATCCCTCTAACCTTCTATCCTTCCAACCTTCTATCCCTCTAACCTTCTTTCCCACTATTACTCTATCCCTCTAACCTTCTACCATTCTATCCCTCTAACCTTCTATCATTCTATCCCTCTAACCTTCTATCATTCTATCCTTCTAACCTTCTATCTCACTATTACACTATCCCTCTAACCTTCTATCATTCTATCCCTCTAACCTTCTATCATTCTATCCCTCTAACCTTCTACCATTCTATCCCTCTAACCTTCTATCATTCTATCCCTCTAACCTTCTATCATTCTATCCTTCTATCATGCTATCCCTCTAACCTTCTATCATTCTATCCCTCTAACCTTCTATCATTCTATCCCTCTAACCTTCTATCATTCTATCCCTCTAACCTTCTATAATTCTATCCCTCTATCATTCTATCCCTCTAACCTTCTATCATTCTATCCTTCTATCATTCTAACCTTCTAACCTTCTATCCTTCTAACCTTCTAACCTTCTATCCCTCTAAACTTCTAACCTGCTATCCTTCTAACCTTCCATCCCTCTCACATTCTATCCTTCAAACCTTCCATCCCCCTCACCTTCCATCCCTCTAACCTTCTATCCCGCTATCTCACACTTGCGCTCACAACAAGTGATAGGAATGTTCTCTCAGCTCCTCCCCCGCCTCTCTCTCAGTCCTTATCAAATATCATGGTCCAAAAGGCAAGTCAGTTTGGAAATCTAATTTACAGATACCAAGCCCTCAAAGAGTGAGAACTACAGCATATGGTGTTGCACAACTGGTATAGCAGTGAGTGACAGACAGAAGCAGAAGATGTGACATATTTGTGAACCCCAAACTCTCTATAGATTCTATATATACACTACCATAGAAATGTCGTTGTTTTTGAAAGAAATGCACATTTTTCAACCATTAAAATAACATCAAATTGATCAGAGATACAGTGTAGACATTGTTAATGGGGCGGCAGGGTAGCCTAGTGGTTAGAGCGTTGGACTAGTAACCGGAAGGTTGTGAGTTCAAACCCCCGAGCTGACAAGGTACAAATCTGTCGTTCTGCCCCTGAACAGGCAGTTAACCCACTGTTCCCAGGCCGTCATTGAAAATAAGAATTTGTTCTTAACTGACTTGCCTGGTTAAATAAAGGTAAAATAAAAAAATAAATAAAATGTTGTAAATGACTATTGTAGCTGAAAACGGCAGATTTGAGAAAAAAATTGAATTTCTACATAGGCGTACAGAGGCCCATTATCAGCAACCATCACTCCTGTGTTCCAATGGCACATTGTGTTAGCTAATCCAAGTTTATAATTTTAAAAGGCTAATTGATCATTAGAAAATCATTTTGCAATTATGTTAGCATATCTGAAAACTGTTTTCCTGATTAAAGAAGCAATAAAACTGACCTTCTTTAGACAATTTGAGTATCTGGAGCATCAGCATTTGAGAGTTCGCTTAAAGGCTCAAAATGTCCAGAAACAAAGAACTTTCTTCTGAAACTCATGACTCTATTCTTGTTCTGAGAAACGAAGGCTGTTCCATGCGAGAAATTGCCAAGAATCTGAAGATCTCATACAACACTGTGTACTACTCCCTTCCCAGAACAGCGTAAACTGGCCCTAACCAGAATAGAAAGAGTGGGAGGCCCCGGTGCACAACTGAGCAGGTGGACAAGTATATTAGAGTGTCTAGTTTTTGAGAAGCAGATGCCTCAGAAGTCCTCAACTGGAAGCTTCATTAAATAGTACCCGCAAAACACCAGTCTCAACGTCGACAGTGAAGAGGTGACTCCGGGATGCTGGGCTTCTAGGCAAAGTTCCTCTGTCCAGTCTCAACGTCAACAGTGAAGAGGCGACTCCGGGATGCTGGCCTTCTCGGCAGAGTTCCTCTGTCCAGTCTCAACATCAACAGTGAAGAGGCGACTCCGGGATGCTGGCCTTCTCGGCAGAGTTCCTCTGTCCAGTCTCAACATCAACAGTGAAGAGGCGACTCCGGGATGCTGGCCTTCTCGGCAGAGTTCCTCTGTCCAGTCTCAACGTCAACAGTGAAGAGGCGACTCCGGGATGCTGGCCTTCTAGGAAGCGTTCCTCTATCCAGTGTCTGTGTTCTTTTGCCCATCTTAAATCTTTTATTTTTATTGGCCAGTCTGAGAGGTGGCTTTTTCTTTGCAACTCTTAGTTAAATATGATTGTTTGTGCTTTCTGCCTAGAAGGCCAGCATCCCAGTGTCACTAAAAACTGGGAATGGAAACGGCTTTTCTATTTGTGTCAAACAGGAAGTCATATTTCGACTACGGAAATGTTTGAATATAAGCTACACAGTGTGATAAATTATGTTGAAAATACGTCTTCAGATGTCTTTCCCACACCTCGAAATTATGTTCATTTTTGGTTCCCAGACGTTGAAAATATGTATTTTATGGATGTTGAAAATACGTATTTTTTTCTGTCAAATTTTCAACCATACATTTATATCAGGGATGGGCCATTTTGATGGGGGTGGGGGCAACAGTGGCTTGGGGGTCTGTGTACCCACATCTATACCCACATCCACAACCAAATCTATACCAACATCCATACCCCCATCTATACCCACATTCATACCCACATCCATACCTACATCCATACCCCATCTATACCCACATTCATACCCACATCCATACCTACATCCATACCCGAATCTATACCTACATCCATACCCCCATCTATACCCAAATCTATACCCACATCCATACCTACATGCATACCCCTATCTATACCCACATTCATACCCAAATCTATACCCATATCTAAACCCTCATCTATACCCCCATCTAAACCCTCATCAAAACCCACATCTAAACCCTCATCAAAACCCTCATCTAGACCCAGATCTATTCCCTCATTTATACCAACATCCATGCCTACATCCATACCCACATCTATATCCCCATCTATACCTACATCCATACCCCCATCTATACCCACATTCATACCCACATCTAAACCCTCATCTAAACCCTCATCAAAACCCTAATCTAGACCCAGATCTATTCCCTCATCTATACCAACATCCATACCTACATCCATACCCACATCTATACCTACATCCATACCCACATCTATACCCACATCCCTTCTCTCATCTATACCAACATCCATTTTCACATCCTTACCCACATCTATACCCACATCGCTACCCACATCTATACCCACATCTATACCCACATCCATACCCACATCCATTTTCACATCCTTACCCACATCTATACCCACATCGCTACCCACATCTATACCCACATCTATACCCACATCCCCACCCACATCTATACCCTCACCTATACCCACATCCATACCCTCATATGTACCCACATATATACCCCCATCCGCATCCACCTTCCTACCCACATCTATACCCACAAACCTACCCACATCAATACCCACATCTATACCCACAACCCTACCCACATCTATACCCTCATCTATACCCTCATCAAAACCCACATCTAAACCCTCATCAAAACCCTCATCTAGACCCAGATCGATTCCATCATTTATACCAACATCCATACCTACATCCATACCCACATCTATATCCTCATCTATACCTACATCCATACCCCCATCTATACCCACATTCATACCCACATCTATACCCACATCTAAACCCTCATCTAAACCCTCATCAAAACCCTAATCTAGACCCAGATCTATTCCCTCATCTATACCAACATCCATACCTACATCCATACACACATCTATACCTACATCCATACCCACATCTATACCCACATCTATACCCACATCCATTCTCTCATCTATACCAACATCCATTTTCACATCCTTACCCACATCTATACCCACATTGCTACCCACATCTATACCCACATCCATACCCACATCCATGTTCACATCCTTACCCACATCTATACCCACATCGCTACCCACATCTATACCCACATCCCCACCCACATCTATACCCTCACCTATACCCACATCCATACCCTCATATATACCCACATATATACCCCCATCCGCATCCACATTCCTACCCACATCTATACCCACAAACCTACCCACATCTATACCCACAATCCTACCCACATCTATACCCTCATCTATACCCACATCCATACCCTCATATATACCCACATCTATACCCACATATATACCCTCATCCGCATCCACAACCCTACCCACATCTATACCCACCTCATTACCCACATCTCTACCCACATCTCTACCCACAAACCTACCCATATCTATACCCTCATTCCTACCCACATTCCTACCCACACCCATCTATACCCACATCCCCACCCCCCCTACCCACATCTATACCCACATCTATACCCACATCTATACCCTCATCCATACCCACATCCATTTTCACAACCCTACCCACATCTATACCCACATCCATACCCACATCCATTTTCACATCCCTACCCACATCTATACCCACATCTATACCCACATCCATACCCACATCCATTTTCACATCCCTCCCCACATCCATTTTCACATCCATACCCACAAACCTACCCACATCTATACCCACATCTATACCCACATCCATACCCACATCTATACCCACATCTATACCCCCATCTATACCCACATCCATACCCACATCGCTACCAACATCTAACACCCACATCCATCCCCACACATGCAGTCATAGCTATTCTAACTCTCAACAGTAAGTTGCTAAAAAGCTTTGGGGGGGAGAAATTGATCCGTGGGCCTATGGGCCACCAGTTGCCCATCCCTGACTTATACACTATATGTACAAAAGTATGTGGATTTGGCTATTTCAGCCACACCCGTTGCTGACAGGTGTATAAAATCAAGCATACAGCCATGCAATCTCCATAGACAAACATTGACTTTAGAATGATCTTACTGACTTTCAACGTGGCACCGTCATAGGATGCCACCTTTCCAAGTCAATTGGTCAAATATCTGCCCTGGTCAACTGTAAGTGATGTTATTATGAAGTTGAAATGTCTAGGAGCAACAACGGCTGAGCCGCAAAGTGGTAGGCCACACTAGCTCATAGAACGGGACTGAGTGGTGAAGAGCGTAGAATATAAAAAATCATCTGTCCTCGGTTGCAACACTCATTACAGAGTTTCAAACTGCCTCTGGAAGCAACGTCAGCACAAGAACTGTTCGTCTGGAGCTTCATGAATGACAATGCTCCCGTGCACAAAGTGAGCTCCATACAGAAATGGTTTGTTGAGATCAGTGTGGAAGAACTTGACTGGCCTGCACAGAGCACTGACCTCAACCCCAGCGTACACCTTTGGGATGAATTGGAACGCCGACTGCGAGCCAGGGCTAATCGCCCATCGTCAGTGTTTGACCTCACTAATGCTCTCGTGGCTGAATGTAAGCAAGTCTCTGCAGCAATGTTCCAACATCTAGTGGAAAGCCTACCCAGACAGGATGACCACATCCGTGAATCAACCCACTCAGGTGACGCACCCGCACAATCAAGGCGAAACAATTTTAGAGTGAATTGCAGAATCTCCACATGAGATCTGGATGGAGTGTGAGGAAAAAGTGAGGGAAATGATCTCAGAGAAATTGAAGATGGACCACAGGAAGATTGAGTTGGAGCCCATAGGACTGGAAAACCCACCGCCCAGGCGACAGGCCCAGGTGACAGGCCCAGGTGACAGGTCCAGGTCATAGGCCAAGGCCAATAGTGGTCAAGTTTCTGAGGTTCAAGGACAAGGTAGCTGTTCTGGAAAGAGCCGAGAAATTGAGAGGAACGTATATCTTCCTCAACGAGGACTATCCTGAAGCTGTGTGCCAGAAGAGGAAAGAACTGATCCCAGCCATGAAAGCTGCCAGAGTGTGTGGGGACATTGCTTTCATCCGCTACGACAGGCTCATTGTCCACCCTCCCTCCCAGAAGCCTGGAAGGGATGAGAGAGCCAAGCCTTTGGGTTCATAGCTTTAACCCCACACACACACACACCAATTGATTAATGGACTGCTGAATTTATATATTTTTCTCTGTCTTTGTCTGCTCCTTTTCAATATTATGTCTATCTCTGATAACCCCATGAAAGGGCTGAAAATAGCTCATATTAATATATGTAGCCTTAGAAATAAGGTTCATGAAATCAGTAACTTGCTGACATCAGATAACATTAATACATTAGACATTTCTGAGACTCACTTAGATAATTAATTTGATGATACATCAGTAGCAATACAAGGATATAACATTTATAGAAGAGACAGGAATGCTTATGGGGGAGGTGTTGCTGTATATAATCAGAACCATATCCCTGTAATGCTTAGAGAAGATCTTATGTCAAGTGTTATTGAAGTGTTGTGGTTGCAGGTTTATTTGTCACATCTACTCTTTTTGTTTGGGGTTTTTCTACCGGCCACCAAGTGCTAACAGTCAGTATCTAAATAATATGTGTGAAATGTTTGATAGTGTATGTGATGTAAACAGAGAGGTCTACTTTCTTGAGGACCTGAATATTGACTGGTTTTCATCAAGCTGTCCGCTCACGAGGAAGCTTCTTACTGTAACCAGTGTCTGTAGTCTGGTGCCTGTAATCTGGTTATTGATCAACCTACCAGGGTGTTTTTACAAACACTACAGGAACAAGATCATCCACATGTATCGATCACATTTCTACTAATACTGTAGAACTTTGTTCTAAAGCTGTATCCGTACCCATTGGATGCAGTGATCACAATATAGTGGCTATATGCAGGAAAGACAAAGTTCCAACAGCTGGGCCTAAAATAGTGTATAAGAGATCATACAAAAGATTTGGCTGTGACTCTTCTGTGGATGATGTTAAATATATGTGTTGTTCTGATGTAATTAATGAGGAGCATTCAGACGCTGCAATTGTCACGCCCTGACCTGAGATATCTCGGTTTTCTTTATATTTTGGTTAGGTCGGGGTATGACTAGGGTGGGTATGCTAGTTTTTGTATTGTCTCGTTTTTTTTGTATGTCTATGTTTTTGTATGTCTAGGGTTTGGTAGGTCTAGGTGATTTGTATGTCTATGGTGGCCTGATATGTTTCCCAATCAGAGGCAGCTGTTTATCATTGTCTCTGATTGGGGATCATATTTAGGTAGCCATTTCTTTTTGGTGTTTGTGGGATCTTGTCTATGTGTAGTTGCCTGTCAGCACTCGTTTGTATAGCGTTAATTTAGTTAGTTATTTAGTTAGTTTGTTCAGTGTTCATTCTTTAAATAAAGAAGAATGTACCCATACCATGCTGCGCCTTGGTCCGATCCTTATAACGAATGTGACAGCACTTGATGAATTTTTATGAAATTATGAAATTGCTTCTTCCAATTATTGATAAACCTGCACCTGTTAAGAGTCTGTTGGAACATTTCATCCATTTTAGAATTGTAACGTAACAAAATGTGGAAAAGGGGGAGGGGTCGGAATACTTTAATATAGCTTGCTCTCCTTAGCTCTCTTGCTTAGAATTTAATTTGTTAATAACTGTTCAACTATTGTCTTTCTCTCTCTTTGAGTCAACTACTCACCACATTTTATGCACTGCAGTGCTAGTTAGCTGTTGCTTATGCTTTCAGTACTAGATTCATTCTCTGATACTTTGATTGGGTGGACAACATGTCCGTTAATGCTGCAAGAGCTCTGATAGGTTGGAGAACTTCCTCTGGAAGTTGTCAAAATTACTGTGTAAATCTATGGAAGGGGGTGAGAACCATGAGCCTCCTTGGTTTTATATTGAAGCCAATGTACCCAGAGGAGGACAGAATCTAGCTGTCCTCCAGCTACAACATGGTGTTGCCCTACAGCTGCTGAGGCTACTTGTTTAACTAGGCAAGTCAGTTAACAACAATGACAATGACGGCCTACCAGGGAACAGTGGGTTAACTGCCTTGTTCAGGGGCAGAACAACAGATTTCTACCTTGTCAGCTCATGGATTCAATCTATCAACCTTTCAGTTACTGGACAAACGCTCTAACCACTAGGCTACCTGCCTCCCCTACACTCTAACCACTAGACTATCTGCCGCCCCTACACTCTAACCACTAGGCTACCTGCCGCCCCTACACTCTAACCACTAGGCTACCTGCCGCCCCTACACTCTAACCACTAGGCTACCTGCTGCCCCTACACTCTAACCACTAGACTACCTGCCACCCCTACACTCTAACTACTAGGCTACCTGCCACCCCTACACTCTAACCACTAGGCTACCTGCTGCCCCAGGCAGTAGACATTAGTTGAAAAACAGTTTGTCTTAATAAATTATTTGGTGACGTGTGATTATATTTAGTATAGTTTTTATCTAAAAATTATAACTTTTGAAATGTTTCACTATTTGTATGAAATTCACAGAGGAGGATGGTCCTCCCCTTCCTCATCCGAGTGGCCCCCACAGGTCAAATATCACTTTCATTTGTAGCTGTAGCTATAGATTTGCAGCAAAGTTGGTTCCTGTTTCAGTCATCTATTTGACCACGTTTTGCGTGGGTCAAACAAAAACACCCTTTTGATAGGTTGACAAATAGTGTCTCTCACAATGCAGGTGTTTGCTGCACGCTGCAGTTGGTGAGAAGTAACTACAGTGACTTTAAAGGGGATTTTTATCGAAAACTGCTTGACCTTTGATCACATGATTTTTGTTAAGCTCATGCAGTGGAAATGTAGTCGCAAAGTCGGACAATTTTTATAACCATAATGCAACACACTTTGAAAAGCGCTGACCAATGATGGTCAACGACTTCACTAAAGTGATCTGCTCGAACGCGCCCAGTGTATGGTAGTCTGCCGTCAAAAAACACACGCTGCGCCTGCCTTCCGTGCGTTTGGAATAGATAGTGCATCTTGTATTGTTTTGATAGATTCGTCCAGACGCTTTAACTTCTTCTCCGTCGGAATATCTGCGGGTATGTTTTCAACTCTGCCCGTCAACACTGTTAATATCAGACCGGAGAAAACACCTGACAAGTAGGCTACGTTCGGCCGAAAGAGACATCCAAGGAGGATGGGACCCAAACTAGGATAGCCTACATAGACTAGACGGATAGAACAACCGCCTTCAACATGTTTAGAGGTACGATTACGACTTTTTTTTCCCCCTATCGCTGTAATGGTGTTACATCGGCTATTTGTTTTTGTTTGTTTGTGTGGATATATATGACAAAGTGGGCTGGAAATATATGACATTGTGTTCCTGCGCTGAGCGCTTTGTGTTTATGATGACCTACCTACAGTAGACTAGCGTTCTATCACGACTTGGAATGCATTTGGAATGGTGTGTGTGTGTGTGTGTGTGTGTGTGTGTGTGTGTGTGTGTGGTCGCTCGGTCTATGTATAGGCTGTCGACTACAGAGGTTACCAAATATGAACTATCCAGGTGTGTGTGTGTGCGCGCTTGTGTAGTCTACGAAGAAGTCTGTGTCGGCAGAAGTGTGCGATGTGGCTTCCCAATACGTTGTCAAATCCTGGAGTGTGTTGCTCTTTATGAGCGTCCTTAGATGAAATGCTTCTATCCCCCACACCGCTCTTCTCGCTCAGCTCGGCTTCGTTCTGCGGGAATCAAATATTTATCAATATCACGTTATATTATTCTTTAAAAATAGAATACCGGTGCCGCACTGCAGTTTACGGTTATTGTGTGTCTGTGTGTGTGCGTGCATTCGCGCGCCTAGACGGAGACTTTCTGACCTTCTGGAGCGGCTGGGTGACGAGACAGCGGCTCGAGGAACAAGCGCCAAGAGAGTCAGTGGGCCCCGGGGACCGGGAGCGTTAACCGAGAGAGACACAGAGAGAGGTTTCTGTAAAGCTCCAATGTTGCTGTAAAAATATATACATTTTTAATGCTAGCCAAGATCTGGTTCTAAACCAACATCAGCACTTTGCTATTAAAGGCCCAGTGCAGTCAAAAAACGTGATATCCTGTGTTTTTATATGTATGTATACATATACAGTATAATGCTATTTTACTGTAAGGCTGTTTGAAAAGAGATTAAAACGGTTGCATTGGCCCTTTATTTAAAGGGTGCCTGTCTGTGTAGACAGCAGGGTTGCAATTGTGGAACCATGATCTGTCTGTCTGTCTGTCTCTGTCTCTGTCTCTGTCTCTGTCTCTCTGTCTGTCTCTCAATTCAATTCAAGGGGCTTTATTGGCATGGGAAACATGTGTTAACATTGCCAAAGCAAGTGAGGTAGATATTATACAAAAGTGAAATAAACAATACAAATTAACAGTAAACATTACACATACAGAAGTTTCAAAACAATAAAGACATTACAAATGTTATATTATATATTTATATATATATACAGTGTTGTAACAATGTACAAATGGTTAAAGAACACAAGGGAAAAGAAATAAGCATAAATATGGGTTGTATTTACAATTGTGTTTGTTCTTCACTGGTTGCCCTTTTCTTGTGGCAACAGGTCACAAATCTTGCTGCTGTGATGGCACACTGTGGAATTTCACCCAGTAGATATGGGAGTTTATCAAAATTGGATTTGTTTTCGAATTCTTTGTGGATCTGTGTAATCTGACGGAAATATGTATCTCTAATATGGTCATACGTTGGACAGGAGGTTAGGAAGTGCAGCTCAGTTTCCACCTCATTTTGTGGGCAGTGAGCACATAGGCTGTCTTCTCTGGAGAGCCAGGTCTGTCTACGGTGGCCTTTCTCAATAGCAAGGCTATGCTCACTAACTCTGTACATAGTCAAAGCTTTCCTTAATTTTGGGTCAGTCACAGTGGTCAGGTATTCTGCCGCTGTGTACTCTCTGTTTAGGGCCAAATAGCATTCTAGTTTGCTCTGTTTTTTGTTAATTCTTTCCAATGTGTCAAGTAATTATCTTTTTGTTTTCTCATGATTTGGTTGGGTCTAATTGTGCTGCTGTCCTGGGGCTCTGTGGGGTGTGTTTGTGTTTGTGAACAGAGCCCCAGGACCTGCTTGCTTAGGGGACTCTTCTCCAGGTTAATCTCAATGTAGGTGATGGCTTTGTTATGGAAGGTTTGGGAATCGCTTCCTTTTAGGTGGTTGTAGAATTTAACAGCTCTTTTCTGGATTTTGATCATTGGTGGGTATCGGCCTAATTCTGCTCTGCATGCATTATTTGGTGTTTTACGTTGTACATGGAGGATATTTTTGTAGAATTCTGTATGCAGATTCTCAATTTGGTGTTTGTCCCATTTTGTGAAGTCTTGGTTGGTGAGCGGACCCCAGACCTCACAACCGTAAAGGGCAATGGGCTCTATGACTGATTCAAGTATTTTTAGCCAGATCCTAATTGGTATGTTGAAATGTATGTTCCTTTTGATGGCATAGAATGCCCTTCTTGCCTTGTCTCTCAGATTGTTCGCAGCTTTGTGGAAGTTACCTGTGGCGCTGATGTTTAGGCCAAGGTATGTATAGTTTTTTGTGTGCTCTAGGGCAACCGTGTCTAGATGGAATTTGTATTTGTGGTCCTGGTGACTGGACCTTTTTTGGAACACCATTATTTTGGTCTTACTGAGATTTACTGTCAGGGCCCAGGTCTGACAGAATCTGTGCAGAAGATCTAGGTGCTGCTGTGGCCCTCCTTGGTTGGTGACAGAAGCACCAGATCATCAGCAAACAGTAGACTTCAGATTCTAGCAGGGTGAGGCCGGGTGCTGCAAACTTTTCTAGTGCCCGCGCCAATTCGTTGATATATATCTTGAAGAGGGTGGGGCTTAAGCTGCATCCCTGTCTCACCCCACGACCCTGTGTGAAGAAATGTGTGTGTTTTTTGCCAATTTTAACCACGCACTTGTTGTTTGTGTGCATGGATTTTATAATGTCATACGTTCTACCCCCAACACCACTTTCCATCAATTTGTATAGCAGACCCTCATGCCAAATTTAGTCGAAGGCTTTTTTGAAATCAACAAAGCATGAGAAGACTTTGCCTTTGTTTTGGTTTGTTTGTTTGTCAATTAGGGTGTGCAGGGTGAATACATGGTCTGTTGTCCGGTAATTTGGTAAAAAGCCAATTTGACATTTGCTCAGTACATTGTTTTCGTTGAGGAAATGTACGAGTCTGCTGTTAATGATAATGCAGAGGATTTTCCCAAGGTTACTGTTGACGCATATTCCACGGTAGTTATTGGGGTCAAATTTGTCTCCACTTTTGTGGATTGGGGTGATCAGTCCTTGGTTCCAAATATTGGGGAAGATGCCAGAGCTAAGGATGATGTTAAAGACTTTTAGTATAGCCAATTGGAATTTGTTGTCTGTATATTTGAAGTTGGCCTTTTTGGGTTGGAGGGTTTATATTTTGTCCTGTAACTCGTTCAATGTAATTGGAGAATCCAGTGGGTTCTGGTCGTCTTTAATAGTTGATTCTAAGATTTGTATTTGGTCATGTATATGTTTGTGCTCTTTATTCTTTGTTATATAGCCAAAAAGATTAGAGAAGTGGTTTACCCATACATCTGTCTCTCTCTCCACCCTAGTCATGGACTGAGCTCTCTGCTACCGCACAGCAAGTCTAGGTCTTAACAGCTTCTACCCCCAAGTCATAATAGAGAGAGAGAGAGAGAGAGAGAGAGAGAGAGAGAGAGAGAGAGAGAGAGAGACACTAACTACACTCTGTTTATATTATAATCTATGCATAGTCACTTTACCTCTACCTACATGGTACCCCTGCACGTTGACTCTGTACCGTAACACCCTGTGTATAGCCTCCACATTGACTCTGTACCGTAATACCCTGTATATAGCCTCCACATTGACTCTGTACCATAACACCCTGTGTATAGCCTCCACGTTGACTCTGTACCGTAACACCCTGTGTATATGCTCCACATTGACTCTGTACCGTAATACCCTGTATATAGCCTCCACATTGACTCTGTACCGTAATACCCTGTGTATAGGCTCCACATTGACTCTGTACCGTAATACCCTGCGTATAGCCTCCACATTGACTCTGTACCGTAATAGCCTGTGTATAGCCTCCACATTGACTCTGTACCTTAATTCTTAGAGATAGGGGGCAGCATTTCCACTTTTGGATAAATAGCGTGCACAATTTCAACTTCCTGTATGGAAAACACTCCGAAGTTTCTAAAACTGGTTCAATCATGTCTGTGACTATAACAGAACTTATGTAGCAGGCAAAACCCCAAGGAAAAACTGTTCAGAATAAACATTTTTTTCCCCTCTGACAGTTCCCTCAGTGTCTTTGTCAAGGGAAATTAGATAGCGCCCATTTTACAGTTCCTACGACTTCCACAGGATGTCACCAGTCTTTGGAATTAGGTTGAAGTTAATCATTGGTGAAACGAAGAAGAGGCACATCCTGGAACAACGTTACACTGTTGATAGTTACGCAAGAGGGAAAATGGTGCATGTTTTGTTTACATATTGGGGTGAAGAAGCAAAGAAGCTCGTCAAAGGCATGTTTTATATTTTATTTCAGCGTTTTGTGTAGCGCCGGCTACGCTAATTATTTTGTTTACAACTCATTCAGGTGGTTCAGGGGGGTTGCATGCTATCAGATAATTGCTTCTCATGCTTTCGCCGAAAAGCATTTTTAAAATCTGACATGTTGGCTGGATTCACAACGAGTGTAGCTTTAATTGAGTATCTTACATGTGTCATTTAATGACAGTTTGAGTTTTATCGCGTTTTATTTTAATTTGGCGCTCTGCATTTCCTGAGGCTATTGGCCACTTGAGACGCTAGCGTCTCACTATCCCTAAGAGGTTTTAACACCCTGTTTATAGTCTCCACATTGACGCTGTACCGTAATACCCTGTATATAGTCTCCACATTGACGCTGTACCGTAATACCCTGTATATAGCCTCCACATTGACTCTGTACTGGTACCCCCTGTATATAGCCTCCACATTGACTCTGTACCGTAATACCCTGTATATAGCCTCGCTATTGTTACTTTACTGCTGCTGAGTCATGTACAAGCTGAAATACAGTCGGGGCTGTCGGGGTGTGATCAGTGGCAGCCAGGTAGGAGCTGTCGGGGTGTGATCAGTGGCAGCCAGGTAGGAGCTGTCGGGGTGTGATCAGTGGCAGCCAGGTAGGAGCTGTCGGGGGTGTGATCAGTGGCAGCTAGGTAGGAGCTGTCGGGGTGTGATCAGTGGCAACTAGGTAGGAGCTGCATTTTTGCCATGGGGTGTAGAAAAAATCTTGCCGTTTTAAAGCAAGTTTGCTGCAATTCTACACATTTCGCCATGGGGTGGAGAGAAGATTTTGCAATTACAGATTGCTGCATAAATTGGTCATCAAATTTGATCTGATCTTCATCTAAATCACAATAACTGACAAACTCAGTCTGCTTAAACTAAACAGAAATTATTATATTCTTCTTGTCTATATTGAATACATAATTTAAACACAGTGTAGGTTGGAAAAAGTATGTGAACCCCCCCCTAGGCTAATGACTTCCCCAAAAAGCTAATTGGAGTCAGGAGTCAGCTAACCTGGAGTCCAATCAATGAGACGAGATTGAAGATGTTGGTGCCTCGAAAAAAAATAGATCTCAGAAGACATTTTAAGAGATTAAAATGAAGAAGTGGTGACTTGCATAACGCTGGAAAGGGTTCCAAAAGTATCTCTAAAAGACTTGATGTTCATCAGTCCATGGTAATAATAATAATAGTCTATAAATGGAGAAAGTTCAGCACTGTTGCTACTCTCTCTAGGAGTGGCAAAGTCCTGCAAAGATGACTGCAAGAGCATAGTGCAGAATGCTCAATGAGGTTAAGAAGAATCCTAGAGTGTCAGCTAAAGACTTACAGAAATCTCTGGAACATGCTAACATCTTGTTACTGTAATTTAATTATACCAATGTGTTTTCATTAATTGAATTCCCTTAATCTATTTTATGAGAATTTGTAAGATTCTTGTTTGCATAAAAAAGACGGAGACCAGTCTTATCAATAATAGGTAACATAATTTATTCTCGGAGCGCGCTGCCACGTTATCACGAGCAACAGTTTATATACAATAACATGACGTCATTTCATTGTTTCCAAAATGATTGTCTCCTCCTCTAGACTGGGACAAAGGGAACTTTAAAGGTTCATTCTGAGTTCATTCTGACCCACTAGCACATACACAGAACACACAACACAACTGAATTAACTTTTGACTCCTCACTATTATCGATCACCACTTAGCTGACAGTTCTAATTAACAGAAAAGACGATGAGTGCATTCATAGGTTATCTAAAACACCCCAGAGCTCAGTTTCGTCGGTTCAACCATAGGTTAACTACCTTATCTGTTTACTTAATCCACAACCCATTTCTTTCTTCCTAGTTGGAATGGTGTTCATTAACGTTAATTACTCCTTGTCCGTGTCACACAATCCCATCTTATGAACGCATATTGTTAATCAGATATAATAAAACAGAGTATAAGTTTACTTAAGTTACAGTTTCATTTAAAATAAGACTATTGTTCAGTCATTTAATCATAATTTTCCTAACACATCTCTGTTGGCGAGTCTATGATAACTAAAACACTAATCAAGAATGGTGTTCATGGGAGGACACCACGGAAGACACCACAGAAGAAGCCACTGCTGTCCAAAAAAACATTGTTGCATGTCTGAAGTTTGCAAAAGTGCACCTAAATGCTCTGCAGTGCTGCTGGCAAAATATTCTGTAGACAGATTTAACTAAAGTTGAGTTGTTTGGAAGGAACACACAACACTATGTGTGGAGAAAAAAAGGCACAGCACACCAACATCAACACCTCATCCCAAAGTATGGTGGAGGGAGTATCATGGTTTGGGGCTGCTTTGCTGCCTCAGGGCCTGGACCGCTTGCTATCATTGACAAAAAAATGAATTCCCAAGTTTATCAAGACGTTTTGCAGGAGAATGTAAGGCTATCTGCTCGCCAATTGAAGCTCAAAAGACGTTGGGTGATGCAACAGAACACAGAAGTAAATCAACAACAGAATGAACAGAAGAAAAATCCCTTCTGGAGTGGCCCAGTCAGAGCCCTGACCTCAACCTGATTGAGATGCTGTAGCATGACATCAAGAGATCAGTTCATGCCAGAAATCCTTGAATATTGTTGATCTGGAACAGTTTTGTAAAGAGGAATGGTCCAAAATTCCTCCTGACCGTTGTGCCGGTCTGATCCGCAACTACAGAAAACGTTTGGTTGAGGTTATTGCTGCCAAAGGAGGGTCAACCAGTTATTAAATCACATATTTTTTCCACCCTGCACTGTGAATGTTTCCACTTCAATACAGACATGAAAACGTATAATTGTTTGTGTGTTATTAGTGTAAGCAAACTGTGTTTGTCTGTTGTGACCTAGATGAAGATCAGATCAAATTTTATGACCAATTTATGTAGAAATCCAGGTATTTCCTAAAGTTTCACATACTTTTTCTTGCCACTCTATATAACTCCTGCAATTCTACTTATTTTGCCGAGCAGAAAAAAGTGTAGTTTTTTTATATAACAACTGATGATCCATTTTTTTATTTTACTAGGCAAGTCAGTTAAGAACAAATTCTTATTTTCAATGACGGTGGGTTAACTGCCTGTTCAGGGGCAGAACGACAGATTTGTACCTTAACTGGTCTAGGAACAGTGTGTTAACTGGTCTAGGAACAGTGTGTTAACTGGTCTAGGAACAGTGGGGCAACTGGTCTAGGAACAGTGGGTTAACTGCCTGTTCAGGGGCAGAACGACAGATTTGTAGCTTGTCTGCTCGGGGGTTTGAACTTGCAACCTTCCGGTTACTAGTCCAACGCTCTAACCACTAGGCTACCTACCGTCCCTACACTCTAACCACTAGGCTACCTACCGTCCCTACACTCTAACCACTAGGCTACCTACCGCCCCTGCACTCTAACCACTAGGCTACCTACCGCCCCTACACTCTAACCACTAGGCTACCCTGCCGTCCCTACACTCTAACCAATCTAAGAATGTTATGCTGACATGGGCCAATTGAGTGATTGCTGATGCACAACCACATTTTCCAATTGCACCTTGGGTATTCTGTTCTTTTATCTTTCAACAGTAAGTTGAAGCCCTGACTGAGTTCCTAGAAAAATAAAAATGGTCCGTAGGACTACAATAGGGGAGCATCGGTCTGTCTAACACACACACACACCCACACACACACACACACACATACACACACACACACACACCACACACACACACACTATAAGCATACGGAGAATACCATCGGTCTGTCTAACACACACATATACACACACATATACACACACACACACACACACAGATCATTATGGGTTAGGCCAGTTGGTTTGTCCCACCTGGGCTCTGTCCTCATTACTGATGAAATCATACAGGGCTAGACTGGGGGCCGGTGGTTGTGTGTGTGTGTGTGTGTGTGGACTGGAATAAATAGGCCAGAGATGTGTGTGTGCTTGTTTGTTTACGAGACTGGCTGAGTTCCCATCCGCCACCACACACACACGATAAAGGGCCATGTGTCTGTGTGTTGAATATACAGCTGTCTGTAAGTGGAAGTGCTGAAATGTGGTGTAATGTGGAGGTGCTTTGTCCCTGATACAGTCTGTCCATCACCTTTACTTCACCACTACCAAACAGAGTGATGGAGAAAACTAATGAGAGTAAGGGGGAATGAGAGAGAGAGAGAGAGAGAGAGAGAGAGGGGGTTGTGTTATTGTGTGTGTTTTTTCACATTATTTGTAACTTATCTTGTACATAATGTTTCTGCCACTGTCTCTTATGACCGAAAAATAGCTTCTAGATATCAGGACAGCGATTATTCACCTTGTACTGGACAAAGTTTTTTTTCTTTAACGAACCCAAAGGATTTACTTCAGACACCCGACAAGGCCCAAATCCCCATCATTCACATGAAGGAGAGATGGAAATATCGGGGACGTAGGTTGGGGTGCATTGTAAGGATCCGACGGCGAGTGAGCAATCCCCCTCTACCATCAGTCCTATTAGTGTAACTCTGTGTTGTATGCTCACACTGCTATGCTTTATCTTGGCCAGGTCGCAGTTGCAAATGAGAACTTGTTCTCAACTAGCCTACCTGGTTAAATAAAGGTGTTCTCAACTAGCCTACCTGGTTAAATAAAGGTGAAATAAATAAAAAATAAATAAAAAAGCCAACGTCATTGGGATAACAAAATGGTTGAGCTCCGATCACAACTATCCTACCAATGGGACGTTAAAAACTGTAATGTCTTATGTTTCACCTAGTCTTGGCTGAACGACAACATGGATAACATACAGCTGGCTGGGTTTTCAGTCGTTAACTGTAATGTCTTATGTTTCACCTAGTCTTGGCTGAACGACAACATGGACAGCTCTGCACCAGCAAGATAGAACAGCTGCCTCTGGTAAGACAAGGGGTGGTGGTCTGTGTCTATTTGTCAACAACAGCTGGTGCATGAAATCTAATATGAAAAAAAGTCTTGAGGTTTTTGCTCGCCTGAGGTAGAGTATCTCATCATGATAAGCTGTAGACCACACTATTTACCAAGAGAGTTTTCATCTATATTTTTTCGTAACTGTCTATTTACCAACACAAACCGATGCTGGCACTAAGACCGCACACAACGAGCTGTATAAGACCATAAGCAAACAGGAAAACGTTCATCCAGAGGCGGCGCTCCTAGTGGACGTTAACGCAGGGAAAGTTACATCTGTTTTACCTCATTTCTACCAGCATGTCACATGTGCAACCACCTTTACTCCACACTCAGAGATGCAAAGCTCTCCTTCAGCCTCCATTTTGGCAAATCTGACCATAACTCTATCCTCCTGATTCCTAATTACCGTAATATCTGGACTATTAAGCGCACCTGAATATAATCCGCACCCACTGAATTATTAAAAAATATGTATTTTGTACATAAATAAGCTGCACATTTCTATAAGCCGCAGGTGCCTACCGGTACATTGAAACATGTCTATAAGCCGCAGGTGCATACCGGTACATTGAAACAAATGAACTTTACACAGCCTTTAAACGAAACACGGCTTGTAACAAAAATGAAACAGTAGCCTACCAAGAAAGTCATTGGTCACTATCTTCCTCCTCCTGTGCACTGAAACCACTGAAGTCATCTCCTTCGGTGTCGCAGTTGAATAGCCTCAGAATTGCTTCATCCGATGTTGGATCGTTTTCATTGTCGCTCTCGTCACTTTCATCCGGAGGCAAATTCCCTGCTGAACTGCCCTCAACAACACGCAGCAGTCCAGCCTTTCGAAACCCATTGATGATAGTGGATTTTTTGACAATGCTCCACGCTGTCAGGACCCACTGGCAGACTTGACCATAAGTGGCTATTCGCATGCGGCCCGTTTTAGTGAAGGATTTCTCCCCACTTGTCATCCAAGCCCTCCACTGAACACGGAGCTCCACCTTAAATGCACGATTTACACTGATGTCGATTGGCTGCAAATACTTTGTTGTGCCCCCAGGAATCACAGCTGGAATTGAGTTTGTCCTCTTGATGTCTTCTTTCAGAGAATGTGTTATGTGGGCCCTCATGCTGTCCAACACGACCAATGCCTTGTTCTTGTGAAAGAATCCTGCCGGTCGCTTGCCGTAACACTCCGTATGCCATTCATGCATTAGGCCTTCCGTCATCCATCCTTTCTTGTTGACTTTCATAACAATTCCTCTCTGGAATTTTTCTTTTGGCATCGTCATGCGTTTAAAAATCAACATTGGTGGAATCTTTTCTCCCGATGCCATGCAGCTCAGAACACAGGTGAACTGCGTTTTTCTCCCGATGCGGTGCAGCTCAGAACACAGGTGAATTGCGTTTTTTCATGCCCAGTTGTTTTCAGCGTGACGGATGATTCGCCTTTCAGTCCGAGTGAGAGGCAGGTCAAACGTCAGAGGAACCTCATCCATATTTATGATGTCGTGCGATGGAATGCTCCTCTATCTTTGCATCAGTGAATTTGCGGAAGTTTGAAACCTTTTCCTCGTAGTCGGGAGGGAGCTGCTGACACAGACTCGTCCGTACCCTGATGGGCAGGCTTTTACGTCTCATAAATCTTAGACACCACGATGGTCCACCTCTAAAATCCTCAAACTTCATTGCGGTGGCGATTGTTTTGGCTTTCAGTCGGATCTGCACAGTTGAAACACCTCGGCCGTCTGCTCTCTGTGTGTTGACCCAGTCTTCAAGCTCATTTTCTAGTTCGGGCCATCTGCTTTTCTTCCCTCTGAAAGCTTTTGTTGTCTTTTTGTACTGAGTCAGTTCCTCACGCTGCTGTTTCCAACGTCTTATCATCGACTCATTAAGGCCAAGCTCCAGTGCAGCAGCACTATTTCCTTTTCCAACAGCCAGATCGATCACCTTCAACTTGACAGCTGCATCATATGCATTTCTCCGTGTCTTTGCCATGATGAGGGTGACAAAATGACTACCGTAATTAGAATGATGGGAAGTTTGAGCGCGCTCGATTTACGTCACATTATGTGACGGTGCTCAGTTTTTTGGCGGCATGAATCTTGTGAAAGTGGGAAAAATCCATAAATTAGCCGCGTCATTGCATAAACCGCGAGGTTCAAAGCTTGGGGAAAAATTTGCGGCTTATAGTCTGGAAATTACGGCAAAAACTAAAGCAGGAAGTACCAGTGACTCGCTCATTAAGGAAGTGATCAGATGACGCAGATGTTATTAAGCTGCAGGACTGTTTTGCTATTACAGACTGAAATATGTTTCGGTATTCTTCCAATGGCATTGAGGAATATACCACTTCAGTCACTGGCTTCATCAATAAGTGCATTGATGACGTCATCCCCACAGTGATCGTACCTACATACCCCAACCATAAGCCATGGATTACAGGCAACATCCGCACTGAGCTGAAGGGTCGAGCTGCCACTTTCAAGGAGCGGGATTCTAATCCAGACGCTTATAATAAATCCCGCTATGCCCTCCGACGAACCATCAAACAGGCACCGCGTCAATACAGGACTAAGATTGAATCGGACTACACTCTGACGCTCGTTGGTTGTGCCAGGGCTTGCAAACTATTACGGATTACAAGAGGAAGTCACGAGCCTACCAGACGAGTTAAATAACTGTTATGGTCGCTTCGAGGCAAGCAACACTGAAGCATACATGAGAGCATCAGCTGTTCCGGACGACTGTGTGATCACGCTCCCCATAGCCGATGTGAGTAAGACCTTTAAACAGGTCAACATTCACAAGGCTGTAGGGCCAGATGGATTCCAAGGACGTGTACTCCAAGCATGCGCTGACCAACTGGCAAATGTCTTCACTGACATTTTCGACTTGTCCCTGCCCGAGTCTGTAATACCAACATATTTCAAACAGACCACCATAGTGCTGATTGTCTCAAACACATTAAGAAGGAAAGAAATTCCACAAATGAACTTTTAACAAGGCACACCTGTTGATTGAAATGCATTCCAGGTGACTACCTCATGAAGCTGGTTGAGAGAATGCCAAGAGTGTTTAAAGCTGTCAGCAAGGCAAAGGGGTGGCTACCTTGAAGAATCTAAAATATATTTTGGATTTGTTTAACACGTTCTTTGGTTACTACATGATTCCATGTGTGTTATTACATCGTTTTGATGTCTTCACTATTATTCTACAATGTAGAAAATAGTAAAAAGAATGAAAAAAAAAGCTGAATGAGTAGATGTGTCCAAACTTTTGACTGGTACTGTATATAAAGTGTAATTTATTTTATTTTTTATTTCACCTTTATTTAACCAGGTAGGCTAGTTGAGAACAAGTTCTCATTTGCAACTGCGACCTGGCCAAGATAAAGCAAAGCAATTCGACACATACAACAACACAGAGTTACACATGGAATAAACAAAACATACAGTCAATAATACAGTAGAACAAAATAAAACAAAAAGTCTATATACAGTGAGTGCAAATGAGGTAAGTTAAGGAAATAAATAGGCCATGGTGGCGAAGTAATTACAATATAGCAATTAAACACTGGAATGGTAGATCGGCAGAATATGAATGTGCAAGTAGAGATACTGGGGTGTAAAGGAACAAAATAAATACCAGGGATGAGGTAGGTAGATAGATGGGATGCAAACTCAAAATTTCAACTCTATATCAGACATGGTCAAAAAAAAAATTTCAAACCCAACCATGTGTGAGGTGTATACTTTGGTTTCAAAAGTAGATTTGTTTAAGACTACCAATCAATACTCCGTGTTACCCTGATTTAGCCTACTGCAGTAAAAGGTTAAAGCTGCAGTTCGTGATTCGAACAACAACAAACTCGCACCCGCCACACCAGGCATGGACCAATGGGAGGGGGAGTAAACAACTGAGGGATGGGGCTAAGGAAATGTAACAAATTCATAGATGGAGCTGCTAAATAACACATCTGAAAGCGGATGTACTCTTGGGGAAGTGCCCTCCTACAGCGATTGGAGAGAGAGAGCGATTCATTCAAGCACCCTCTCGTCCATTCTTTAGATGCTTGGCCAAGACTCCTTCTGTCTGTTGGCACTATTTTACTGTGTGTTGGCTTCTGCCTTTGAGTTGGGCCACTCAACACGCACACAGTTTTAGTTTATATCTGGTTTGTTGTGGAAGAGGTGTAGGATAAACCTTCTATACCTCTGATTACACTGAACACAACACCAGGGAGGGAGGGAGCTTTTGTGTCGCTTGTGGCATTGATACACAGGGGCGAAGCTGTTGTCTTGGTGTGTGTGTGTGTGTGTGTGTGTGTGTGTGTGTGTGTGTGTGTGTGTGTGTGTGTGACTAAGCTGGAACATTGAGTTATACACCAGGCAGATGCTCTCAGCCTTGTAGGAGAGAGAGAGAGAGAGACAGACAGAGAGAGAACCACCACAGCTTTGCTCTGTTTCCATGGGGGTGGTAGGTGGCCCAGCAGCTGAGGAGTAGGATATGTGGCCTGACAGTTCGCATGTTATAATCCCGGGCCGATGCTGGGTTCCTGCCTGACGACTCAAACGGCATTCTTCCACTGCTCTATGTTCGCTACAGACTTCGGCCTGAGTCTGACGTCGTTTTGTGGGGACGTCAAAATGATTGATGATTGGTTGTTGAACACAAAGTCATCAGCGATTTGGATTGTCTCTAATCAATCAAAACCCAAAACGCCGCTTTACCCACATGTGTTCTTGTTCTGACCCAACCCATCGGTTTCTGGGACCAATCAGAACGGTTAGAATGTAAAACTGACCATCTAAAAAATGGTCAGTGAGATACTCAGAGCAAGGTAGCTGGGTTCACATCCTACCATTGGACTATTGAGCAAATTGCCCTTAACCCTACAACATCTCCATCCACTGCAGCTTGACCCTGTGTTCCTCTCAACCGTGTGGGGGATTCTGTCATTAGAAGGTCTGTCATAGAACCAGGAAGTGTTCTGGCCCAAATTATATAGGGGAAAGGGTGCCATTTTGGAAAATGTAGCCGGCTGAGCTAACATGGAGGAATAGCTAGCGGTCTTATCTCCTTTGTCTGATGGGTGAGGGGGTGAGAGAGTGTGAGGGGGAGAAAGAGAGAGAGAGAGAGGGATATCGTCCCTCAGGGCTGGGGGGGGGGGGCCCTCAGTGGCCAGTTTATTATGTACACCCTCCTAGTACACCCTCCTGGGTCAGACCCAGCCTTAATTCTTCGGAACATAGAAAAATTGCTCAATTGATATCAAGGGACCAGGAAAACATTCCCTACCACCAGTACACCAACCACCACCAACCTCTACCATTGACACCAGGCATGGACCAATGCTGCTTACGCCAAAGCCATCAGCATGACTCAACAGGAAGCGGGATTCGTTGGACCAGGTTGTTTCTCCCCTCCTCTGTCAAGTGTTGGTGACCACTTCCTTTTTGTTTTTAAGCTGGTCTGCTGCAATAGCAAATCCGTGACAAGGACCGGCGAGTTGTGCGTTCCGATTTGTCGCTCTGCACGCCACTGTTGTACTGCGCTGTTACTTGCCAACAAACTGTTTGTGCCGCTGACCAGATGTTTTTTGTTTGTCGCGACGTTCTCCGTAAAACCCCTAGACGTGTTAATGTCATTACGTTGAGGGCTGATTGGCTGAGGGTTTTCACTCCTCCCTCGTAAGGAACTCACCTCACGGGGCGTGGTTAGAGTGTAGAGGCGGCAGGTAGCCTAGTGGTTAGAGTGTAGGTAGCCTAGTGGTTAGAGTGTGGGGGCGGCAGGTAGCCTAGTGGTTAGAGTGTAGGGGGGGCAGGTAGTCTAGTGGTTAGAGTGTAGGGGCGGCAGGTAGCCTAGTGGTTAGAGTGTAGGTAGCCTAGTGGTTAGAGTGTAGGGACGGCAGGTAGCCTAGTGGTTAGAGTGTAGAGGCGGCAGGTAGCCTAGTGGTTAGAGTGTAAGGGCGGCAGGGTAGCCTAGTGGTTAGAGTGTAGAGGCGGCAGGTAGCCTAGTGGTTAGAGTGTAGAGGCGGCAGGTAGCCTAGTGGTTAGAGTGTAGAGGCGGCAGGTAGCCTAGTGGTTAGAGTGTAAGGGCGGCAGGGTAGCCTAGTGGTTAGAGTGTAGGGACGGTAGGTAGCCTAGTGGTTAGAGCGTTGGACTAGTAACCAGAAGGTTGCGAGTTCAAACCCCCGAGCTGACAAGGTACAAATCTGTCGTTCTGCCCCTGAACAGGCAGTTGACCCACTGTTCCTAGGCCGTCATTGAAAATAAGAATTTGTTCTTAACTGACTTGTTAAATAAAGGTTATATAAAAATAAAATAAACCTGGTTCTTAATTGAAAGGGGAAAAAAACCAAAAACCAGCAGCCCTCCATTGAATGAGTTTGACACCCCTAGTGTTGACACTGTTGTGTGTGTGTGAAAAGCCCAGGAGGGCCTTTTCTGACATACTGAAACCGCCCACGTCCGACACCACGCTCAAAGTTCGGTTAGGTTACTCGTTCTGCCCATCCTAACGTTCAATCAAACAGTAACTGAATGCCTCGATGCCTGTCTGCCTGCTTTATATAGCAAGCCATGGCCACTTGAATCACTGTAGTAGGAAGCTAACCATTTTTGATTTATAGTTTTCTCTCCCCCCTCTCGCTCACCTTCTCTCCTTCTCTCTCACACACATTGTACTTAGTTGGAATACAGTAGCCTTTTTGTTATCAGTCTGAGCCTATAAATAACAGCAACAAATATCAACATAAACAATGACAACAAAGATTCTCTTTCACACTCATTCTCATACTTTCTCCCTCCCCTTATATCTCTCTCTCTCTCTCTCTCTCTCCCTCTCTCTCTCTCTCTCTCTGTACCTCTCCTCTTTCTCTCTCTCGGTCCTTCTCCTCTCTCCTCTCTCTGTACCTCTCCTCTTTCTCTCTCTCGGTCCTTCTCCTCTCTCCTCTCTCTGTACCTCTCCTCTTTCTCTCTCTCGGTCATTCTCCTCTCCCTCTCTCTCTCTCTGTACCTCTCCTCTTTCTCTCTCTCGGTCCTCCTCTCTCCTCTCTCTCTCTCTCTGTACCTCTCCTCTTTCTCTCTCTCTCTCGGTCCTTCTCTCTCTCTCTCTTTCTCAATTCAAATGGCTTTATTGGCATGATGTAACGATGTGCATATCGCCAAAGTTTACTTTGGATATTTACAATATAAAAATAATGAGAATCCAAATTGTCAGTTTGACAACAACAATAACCAAGGGTCAAAACAACCATACATTGAACAATAAGCATCGAGGACATGTGCAGGTTGATTGGTCTGTCAGACACTGTCCCTCATCTTATGGCAGGCAGCAATGGTCTGTCAGACACTGTCCCTCATCTTATGGCAGGCAGCAATGGTCTGTCAGACACTGTCCCTCATCTTATGGCAGGCAGCAATGGTCTGTCAGACACTGTCCCTCATCTTATGGCAGGCAGCAATGGTCTGTCAGACACTGTCCCTCATCTTATGGCAGGCAGCAATGGTCTGTCAGACACTGTCCCTCATCTTATGGCAGGCAGCAATGGTCTGTCAGACACTGTCCCTCATCTTATGGCAGGCAGCAATGGTCTGTCAGACACTGTCCCTCATCTTATGGCAGGCAGCAATGGTCTGTCAGACACTGTCCCTCATCTTATGGCAGGCAGCAATGGTCTGTCAGACACTGTCCCTCATCTTATGGCAGGCAGCAATGGTCTGTCAGACACTGTCCCTCATCTTATGGCAGGCAGCAATGGTCTGTCAGACACTGTCCCTCATCTTATGGCAGGCAGCAATGGTCTGTCAGACACTGTCCCTCATCTTATGGCAGGCAGCAATGGTCTGTCAGACACTGTCCCTCATCTTATGGCAGGCAGCAATGGTCTGTCAGACACTGTCCCTCATCTTATGGCAGGCAGCAATGGTCTGTCAGACACTGTCCCTCATCTTATGGCAGGCAGCAATGGTCTGTCAGACACTGTCCCTCATCTTATGGCAGGCAGCATTTTGTCAGGAAATGCAGCTCCGTCTCAGGTTCTGCTGTGTTGCAGTGGTTTCACAGCCTTTCCTCTACAGGGAGCCAGGTTTTCCTGTGTCTACCCATCTCCATGGCAAGGCTGTGCTCACGGAGCCTGTGCTTTGTCAAGGTTTTTCTAAGGTTTTGATCAGTAACCATGGTCATATAGTTAGCCACGGTGTTCTGTCCATTTAGGGCCAGACAGCACTGCATTTTGCTCTGTGTTTCCCAATAAGAAATGTAGTGTTGTTTTGACTGTGTTGTAATTTGTTTTGATCTCATTGATTGGATGTTCTGGCCCTGAGGCTTCAGTGTGTTAGTAGAACAGGTTAGTGAACTCAGGACCAACTGGATGAGGGGACTGAGGCTTCAGTGTGTTAGTAGAACAGGTTAGTGAACTCAGCCCCAGGACCAGCTGGATGAGGGGACTGAGGCTTCAGTGTGTTAGTAGAACAGGTTAGTGAACTCAGCCCCAGGACCAGCTGGATGAGGGGACTGAGGCTTCAGTGTGTTAGTAGAACAGGTTAGTGAACTCAGCCTCAGGACCAGCTGGATGGGGGGACTGAGGCTTCAGTGTGTTAGTAGAACAGGTTAGTGAACTCAGCCTCAGGACCAGCTGGATGAGGGGACTGAGTCTTCAGTGTGTTAGTAGAACAGGTTAGTGAACTCAGGACCAGCTGGATGAGGGGACTGAGGCTTCAGTATGTTAGTAGAACAGGTTAGTGAACTCAGCCTCAGGATCAGCTGGATGAGGGGACTGAGGCTTCAGTGTGTTAGTAGAACAGGTTAGTGAACTCAGGACCAGCTGGATGAGGGGACTGAGGCTTCAGTATGTTAGTAGAACAGGTTAGTGAACTCAGCCCCAGGACCAGCTGGATGAGTTGCCTCTTTTCTTTGCTCGGCTCTTGGCATTCAGAGCTTGGTAGTGGTATGAGAGGGGTTCACTGTATATTGGATGTTTCTAAAACTTAATTGCTCTTTTTTTATAATTATTAGTGGATATTGGCCTAATTCTGCCCTGCATGCATTGTTTGTAGTTTTCCTCTGGACATGTAGGAGAATCTTACAGGACTCTGCATGCAGGGTTTCAGTGGGGTGTTTGTCCCATTTGGTGAAATCATGTTTTGTAAGTGGACCCCACACCTCGCTGCCATAAAGTGCAATTGGTTCAATGACATATTCAATTAGTTTTAGCCAAATTTTAATAGGTATTTCAATTTTAATTAGCTTTTTTTAATGACGTAGAATGCCCTGCGTGCTTTCTCTCTGTTCATTCACTGCATCATTAAGGTGTCCACTTGAGCTTATTTTTCAGCCTAAGTAATTGTAGTGTGTAGTACTAGTGTAGCAGTACTATATATATGTTGTACCAATTGAGTACTTTTGCTCTCTGTCGCTCTGTCTCTCGCTCGCTCTCTGTCTGTCTCTCGCTCTCTGTCTGTCTCTCGCTCGCTCTCTGTCTGTCTCTCGCTCGCTCTCTGTCTGTCTCTCGCTCGCTCGCTGTCTGTCTCTCGCTCGCTCTCTGTCTGTCTCTCGCTCGCTCTCTGTCTGTCGCTCGCTCGCTCTCTGTCTGTCTCTCGCTCGCTCTCTGTCTGTCTCTCGCTCGCTCGCTGTCTGTCTCTCGCTCGCTCTCTGTCTGTCTCTCGCTCGCTCTCTGTCTGTCTCTCGCTCGCTCTCTGTCTGTCGCTCGCTCGCTCTCTGTCTCTCTCGCTCGCTCTCTGTCTCGCTCAATGTCTCGCTCTCTCTCGCTCTCTGTCTCTCTCGCTCTCTGTCTCTCTCGCCCTCTGTCTCTCTCGCTCTCTGTCTCCATTGGTGTGGGCTTTGCCATTTCCACAAAAAAATAATTATATTCAGACAACATTAGACATTTTGGTGGTAAAAGAGGACATGAGTCGTGTCAATAACTAAAGGTCATGTATTTAACAGGATATTAGAGAAGGAGGTTATTCTGTATGTGTATGTAAGACATACTATAAACCAGGCTGTACATCTAGTTCTGTTCTGGAGGTGTTAACCAGGCTGTACATCTAGTTCTGTTCTAGTGGTGTTAACCAGGCTGTACATCTAGTTCTGTTCTGGAGGTGTTAACCAGGCTGTACATCTAGTTCTGTTCTGGTGGTGTTAACCAGGCTGTACATCTAGTTCTGTTCTGGAGGTGTTAACCAGGCTGTACATCTAGTTCTGTTCTAGTGGTGTTAACCAGGCTGTACATCTAGTTCTGTTCTAGTGGTGTTAACCAGGCTGTACATCTAGTTCTGTTCTAGTGGTGTTAACCAGGCTGTACATCTAGTTCGGTTCTGGTGGTGTTAACCAGGCTGTACATCTAGTTCTGTTCTGGTGGTGTTAACCAGGCTGTACATCTAGTTCGGTTCTGGTGGTGTTAACCAGGCTGTACATCTAGTTCTGTTCTAGTGGTGTTAACCAGGCTGTACATCTAGTTCTGTTCTAGTGGTGTTAACCAGGCTGTAGTGGGTTCAACAGGTTGTAGTGAGAATTTAGAATGTTCTGGGCAGTAGAACCAACAGGTTGTAGTGAGATTTTAGAATGAACTGGGCAGTAGAACCATCAGGTTGTAGTGAGAATTTAGAATGAACTGGGCAGTAGAACCAACAGGTTGTAGTGAGAATTTAGAATGAACTGGGCAGTCGAACCAACAGGTTGTAGTGAGAATTTAGAATGAACTGGGCAGTAGAACCAACAGGTTGTAGTGAGAATTTAGAATAAACTGGGCAGTAGAACCAACAGGTTGTAGTGAGAATTTAGAATGAACTGGGCAGTAGAACCAACAGGTTGTAGTGAGAATTTAGAATAAACTGGGCAGTAGAACCAACAGAATGTTGTGTGTGTGGAAACTGGAGGCTGAGTGAGTCTTAATACCAGTATAATCACCTCAACATGTCTTGGAAACGGATCTAAATCCCCATAATCCTCTGCTTAAATCCCCTCCTAGGTCTTACACGCTAGGTTCATCATGCCCCTGATTAATTTACCTCTTCTGTTTGTCTCCAGAGAGTCTGGTTGCTTTGTACCTTGTCCCTCCTAGTCGCATTGTCAGTTTCATACTTTTGGTTGTTGTTATTATTATTATTATTCACGGAGTGTACTAACATTAGGAACACCTTCTTAATATTCAGAACAGCCTCAATTCGTCAGGTCACGGATTACAAAGTGTCTAAAGTGTTTCACAGAGATGCTGGCCCATGTTGACTCTACAAGGTGTCTAAAGTGTTTCACAGAGATGCTGGCCCATGTTGACTCTACAAGGTGTCTAAAGCGTTTCACAGTGATGCTGGCCCATGTTGACTCTACAAGGTGTCTAAAGCGTTTCACAGTGATGCTGGCCCATGTTGACTCTACAAGGTGTAGAAAGTGTTTCACAGAGATGCTGGCCCATGTTGACTCTACAAGGTGTCTAAAGCGTTTCACAGTGATGCTGGCCCATGTTGACTCTACAAGGTGTCTAAAGCGTTTCACAGTGATGCTGGCCCATGTTGACTCTACAAGGTGTCTAAAGTGTTTCACAGAGATGCTGGCCCATGTTGACTCTACAAGGTGTCTAAAGTGTTTCACAGAGATGCTGGCCCATGTTGACTCTACAAGGTGTCTAAAGCGTTTCACAGTGATGCTGGCCCATGTTGACTCTACAAGGTGTCTAAAGCGTTTCACAGTGATGCTGGCCCATGTTGACTCTACAAGGTGTAGAAAGTGTTTCACAGAGATGCTGGCCCATGTTGACTCTACAAGGTGTCTAAAGCGTTTCACAGTGATGCTGGCCCATGTTGACTCTACAAGGTGTCTAAAGCGTTTCACAGTGATGCTGGCCCATGTTGACTCTACAAGGTGTAGAAAGTGTTTCACAGGGATGCTGGCCCATGTTGACTCTACAAGGTGTCTAAAGCGTTTCACAGTGATGCTGGCCCATGTTGACTCTACAAGGTGTAGAAAGTGTTTCACAGGGATGCTGGCCCATGTTGACTCTACAAGGTGTCTAAAGTGTTTCACAGAGATGCTGGCCCATGTTGACTCTACAAGGTGTCTAAAGCGTTTCACAGTGATGCTGGTCCATGTTGACTCTACAAGGTGTCTAAAGTGTTTCACAGAGATGCTGGCCCATGTTGACTCTACAAGGTGTCTAAAGCGTTTCACAGTGATGCTGGTCCATGTTGACTCTACAAGGTGTAGAAAGTGTTTCACAGGGATGCTGGCCCATGTTGACTCTACAAGGTGTAGAAAGTGTTTCACAGAGATGCTGGCCCATGTTGACTCTACAAGGTGTAGAAAGTGTTTCACAGGGATGCTGGCCCATGTTGACTCCAATGCTTCCCACAGTTGTGTGAAGGTGGTTGGATGTCCCTGTGGGTGGTGGACTATATTCTTGACACACATGGGAAACTGTTGAACGTGAAAAACCCAGCAACGTTGCAGTTCTTGTACACTCCAACTGTTGTGCCTGGCACCTACTGCTATACTCCGTTCAAAAGCACTTCAATATTTCCGTCTTGCCCGTTCACCCTCTGAATGGCAGACAATACGTAACCCTGGTTCTAGAGCTGTCCATGGTGCTGAAATGTGTGCATTGCAGCCATAGCTTAGGGGTGACCTTAGCAGTGAGGGGAGGGGAAAGAGAGGGGAGGGGAAAGAGAGGGGAGGGGAGAGTGGTGACCTTAGCAGTCCCCTGAGAGAGAGGAGGGATGGGGAGACCTTAGCAGTCCCCTGAGAGAGGGGAGGGATGGGTAGACCTTATCAGTCCCCTGAGAGAGAGGGGATGGGGTGACCTTATCAGTCCCCTGAGATGGGATGGGGTGACCTTACCAGTCCCCTGAGAGGGGATGGGGTGACCTTACCAGTCCCCCGAGAGAGGAGTGGGGATGGGGTGACCTTATCAGTCCCCTGAGATGGGATGGGGTGACCTTACCAGTCCCCTGAGAGAGGAGAGGAGAGGGGATGGGGTGACCTTATCAGTCCCCTGAGATGGGATGGGGTGACCTTACGAGTCCCCTGAGAGAGAGGAAGAGAGGGGATGGGGTGACATTACCAGTCCCCTGAGAGAGGAGAGGGGATGGGGGTGACCTTACCAGTCCCCTGAGAGAGGAGAGGAGATGGGGGGGGGGGGGGACCGTATCAGTCCCCTGAGAGAGGAGAGTTGAGTGAAGTTGCTGTCTGGACACACACACACACACACAGAGAGATGTGTACAGTGTCAGTTCTAATTTGTGTGTGTGCGTGTACAGTGATGTCAGTGGGTTCTCTTATGAAACTGTGTCACACACACAGCTGGTATCCCTGTAGGAATAACATATGTCTAGTTGTATGTGTTGCTGTGTGAACTACATGTACATTTGGCTCTAGCGTTTTGAACAATTTAAGCTACAAAATATTATGACCCTATTCCTGGAAAAACTACGACTCGGGTACACACACACACACACACACACACTCCTGATTCTTCTGGCTGATTCTCTCTGTGATTCTCACAAAAAGAAAACTAAAGAGTGAGTGTAATTATACTTCCCTCAGACTGGAACTTGACAGTACCAGATTGGACAATTTTTTTTGTGTTTATTCATTGAGATTCTTACATTTTTCAGATGGTTTTTAAAAAAAATTATCTAATTATTATTATTATTTTTAAAAAGAAGGTTTTAATAGTTGTTTAAATCAAAATAATAATGGTGCGCGAGTCTTGCTCCTTTTATCAACGATGAGTTCATTTATGTTTTGGGGATTGGTTGCACTTCGACTCACATTAGTGCTCTTCTCTTCATTCCTAATTGCTTTTTAGATTTAATTACTAGAAAATGGCTTTATTTGTGTGGTTTTGCATTGCTTTTTAATACAGCTCTTCTGAAGAATAATTGGCACGTGGAAAATGTCAGGCAATTAACCTGTTTTACATCAGGTCCCCTTAACAATGTAGCTGAATAGTTCTGATCGACACCGTCTCTCTCTCTCTCTCTGTCTGTGGTGAAAATGAAGAAAAACACTGGAATGAGTAGATTGACCGGTAGTGTAGTGATGTCCCACCCCCTAGGGTGAGGTAGTGATGTCCCCCACCGAGGGCCAGGCCCCCACCGGGTGACACGTATTGGATGAAAATACCTAACAACATATCATCAAGCAATGTCCCGGTAGTGTAATGTCACATTCACATATACTGCAGTGTGTGTGTGTTTAGCCTGGAGGTTCATATTAGGAGATGCAATGTCCCTGTCCTAAGCATGTCACATTCACATATACTGCAGTGTGTGTGTGTCTAGCCTGGAGGTTCATATTAGGAGATGCAATGTCCCTGTCCTAAGCATGTCACATTCACATATACTGCAGTGTGTGTGTGTCTAGCCTGGAGGTTCATATTAGGAGATGCAATGTCCCTGTCCTAAGCATGTCACATTCACATATACTGCAGTGTGTGTGTGTCTAGCCTGGAGGTTCATATTAGGAGATGCAATGTCCCTGTCCTAAGCATGTCACATTCACATATACTGCAGTGTGTGTGTGTGTCTAGCCTGGAGGTTCATATTAGGAGATGCAATGTCCCTGTCCTAAGCATGTCACATTCACATATACTGCAGTGTGTGTGTGTGTGTCTAGCCTGGAGGTTCATATTAGGAGATGCAATGTCCCTGTCCTAAGCATGTCACATTCACATATACTGCAGTGTGTGTGTGTGTGTGTCTAGCCTGGAGGTTCATATTAGGAGATGCAATGTCCCTGTCCTAAGCATGTCACATTCACATATACTGCAGTGTGTGTCTAGCCTGGAGGTTCATATTAGGAGATGCAATGTCCCTGTCCTAAGCATATCACATTCACATATACTGCAGTGTGTGTGTGTGTGTGTGTGTCTAGCCTGGAGGTTCATATTAGGAGATGCAATGTCCCTGTCCTAAGCATGTCACATTCACATATACTGCAGTGTGTGTGTGTGTGTGTGTGTGTGTCTAGCCTGGAGGTTCATATTAGGAGATGCAATGTCCCTGTCCTAAGCATGTCACATTCACATATACTGCAGTGTGTGTGTGTGTCTAGCCTGGAGGTTCATATTAGGAGATGCAATGTCCCTGTCCTAAGCATGTCACATTCACATATACTGCAGTGTGTGTGTGTGTGTGTGTGTGTGTGTGTGTCTAGCCTGGAGGTTCATATTAGGAGATGCAATGTCCCTGTCCTAAGCATGTCACATTCACATATACTGCAGTGTGTGTGTGTGTGTGTGTGTCTAGCCTGGAGGTTCATATTAGGAGATGCAATGTCCCTGTCCTAAGCATGTCACATTCACATATACTGCAGTGTGTGTGTGTGTGTGTGTGTGTGTGTGTGTGTGTGTGTGTGTGTGTGTGTGTCTAGCCTGGAGGTTCATATTAGGAGATGCAATGTCCCTGTCCTAAGCATGTCACATTCACATATACTGCAGTGTGTGTGTGTGTGTGTGTGTCTAGCCTGGAGGTTCATATTAGGAGATGCAATGTCCCTGTCCTAAGCATGTCACATTCACATATACTGCAGTGTGTGTGTGTGTGTGTGTGTGTGTGTGTGTGTGTGTGTGTGTGTGTGTCTAGCCTGGAGGTTCATATTAGGAGATGCAATGTCCCTGTCCTAAGCATGTCACATTCACATATACTGCAGTGTGTGTGTGTGTGTGTGTGTGTCTAGCCTAGAGGTTCATATTAGGAGATGCAATGTCCCTGTCCTAAGCATGTCACATTCACATATACTGCAGTGTGTGTGTGTGTGTGTGTCTAGCCTGGAGGTTCATATTAGGAGATGCAATGTCCCTGTCCTAAGCATGTCACATTCACATATACTGCAGTGTGTGTGTGTGTGTGTGTCTAGCCTGGAGGTTCATATTAGGAGATGCAATGTCCCTGTCCTAAGCATGTCACATTCACATATACTGCAGTGTGTGTGTGTGTGTGTGTGTCTAGCCTGGAGGTTCATATTAGGAGATGCAATGTCCCTGTCCTAAGCATGTCACATTCACATATACTGCAGTGTGTGTGTGTGTCTAGCCTGGAGGTTCATATTAGGAGATGCAATGTCCCTGTCCTAAGCATGTCACATTCACATATACTGCAGTGTGTGTGTGTGTGTCTAGCCTGGAGGTTCATATTAGGAGATGCAATGTCCCTGTCCTAAGCATGTCACATTCACATATACTGCAGTGTGTGTGTGTGTGTGTGTGTGTGTGTGTGTGTCTAGCCTGGAGGTTCATATTAGGAGATGCAATGTCCCTGTCCTAAGCATGTCACATTCACATATACTGCAGTGTGTGTGTGTGTCTAGCCTGGAGGTTCATATTAGGAGATGCAATGTCCCTGTCCTAAGCATGTCACATTCACATATACTGCAGTGTGTGTGTGTGTGTGTGTGTGTGTGTCTAGCCTGGAGGTTCATATTAGGAGATGCAATGTCCCTGTCCTAAGCATGTCACATTCACATATACTGCAGTGTGTGTGTGTGTGTGTGTGTGTCTAGCCTGGAGGTTCATATTAGGAGATGCAATGTCCCTGTCCTAAGCATGTCACATTCACATATACTGCAGTGTGTGTGTGTGTGTGTGTGTGTGTAGCCTGGAGGTTCATATTAGGAGATGCAATGTCCCTGTCCTAAGCATGTCACATTCACATATACTGCAGTGTGTGTGTGTGTGTGTCTAGCCTGGAGGTTCATATTAGGAGATGCAATGTCCCTGTCCTAAGCATGTCACATTCACATATACTGCAGTGTGTGTGTGTGTGTGTGTGTGTGTGTGTGTGTGTGTGTGTGTGTCTAGCCTGGAGGTTCATATTAGGAGATGCAATGTCCCTGTCCTAAGCATGTCACATTCACATATACTGCAGTGTGTGTGTGTGTGTGTGTGTGTCTAGCCTAGAGGTTCATATTAGGAGATGCAATGTCCCTGTCCTAAGCATGTCACATTCACATATACTGCAGTGTGTGTGTGTGTGTGTGTGTGTGTGTGTGTGTGTCTAGCCTGGAGGTTCATATTAGGAGATGCAATGTCCCTGTCCTAAACATGTCACATTCACATATACTGCAGTGTGTGTGTGTGTCTAGCCTGGAGGTTCATATTAGGAGATGCAATGTCCCTGTCCTAAGCATGTCACATTCACATATACTGCAGTGTGTGTGTGTGTGTGTGTGTGTGTCTAGCCTGGAGGTTCATATTAGGAGATGCAATGTCCCTGTCCTAAGCATGTCACATTCACATATACTGCAGTGTGTGTGTGTGTGTCTAGCCTGGAGGTTCATATTAGGAGATGCAATATCCCTGTCCTAAGCATGTCACATTCACATATACTGCAGTGTGTGTGTGTGTGTGTGTGTGTCTAGCCTGGAGGTTCATATTAGGAGATGCAATGTCCCTGTCCTAAGCATGTCACATTCACATATACTGCAGTGTGTGTGTGTGTGTGTGTGTGTGTGTGTGTCTAGCCTGGAGGTTCATATTAGGAGATGGTGGAAGCAGTGGCAGTCTGCTCTATCTAATGATATCCACACAGCTCCCTTCTGAAGGCCACGAGTTGAAATGCGTTTATGCAAAACAGGCCCGAGAGGCGTCTTATGTACTCACTGACTGACTGACTGACTGACTGACTCACTCACTCACTCACTCACTCACTCACTCACTCACTCACTCACTCACTCACTCACTCACTCACTCACTCACTCACTCACTCACTCACTCACTCACTCATGGACTCTCACTCATGGACTCTCACTCACTCCCTCATGGACTCTCACTCACGGACTCTCACTCACTCACTCACTCACTCACTCACTCACTCACTCACTCACTCACTCACTCACTCACTCACTCACTCACTCACTCACTCACTCATGGACTCACTCACTCACTCACTCACTCACTCACTCACTCACTCACTCACTCACTCACTCATGGACTCTATAATAAGCCCGTCTATAATTGGAACTACATCAAGGTATGGAAACGCCGGTCAAAGTTGGGGGAGGGGCTTATCAACATGGCTATTTGCATTGGAAGAATGCTATTGGACGCTCCATTTCCATGTCACAATGGATTTTCTGTTACGTATGGTGCATTTCCTGCCGTTATTGTGTCGATGGCCCCTCCTCTCTCTGATGATGGACGGTGTGCACACACATCTTAGAGGGTAGCTTTAAAATAGACTGTGATCTCACTCTGTTTCATGTCTCCGTTCTACATATCAGAGAGTTGGCCTTTTTCATTTAGACCGTGTCTGGCTTCATGACGGACAGTGATTTGATCCGATATGCTCTGAATCATCTCTTTGGTAATGATAATAATAATAATACGACTGTGCATGAGAATTAGCTTCACAGATGATTCCATTACGATTTCAATATGATACACCCAATTGTCTGTGTCCCTATGGGCCCTGGTCTAAAGTAGTGTACTATTTAGGGAATAGGTTCCCATAGGGCCCTGATCTAAAGTAGTGTACTATTTAGGGAATAGGTTCCCTTAGGGCCCTGGTCTAAAGTAGTGCACTATTTAGGGAATAGGTTCCCATAGGGCCCTGGTCTAAAGTAGTGTACTATTTAGGGAATAGGTTCCCATAGGGCCCTGATCTAAAGTAGTGTACTATAAAGGGATAAGGGAGGCATTTGGGACGTAACCATGGTGATTGACTCATCAGCCATCAGTCTTTCTCTGTCAGTCATCTCCCTTAGACTCTGTGTGTTTCTCTCCCTCCGACTACCCAGTCTCTCTCTCTCTGTGTGTTTCTCTCCCTCCGACTACCCAGTCTCTCTCTCTCTCTGTGTGTTTCCCTCCCTCTGACTACCCAGTCTCTCTCTCTCTGTGTGTGTGTGTGTGTGTGTGTGTGTTTCTCTCCCTCCGACTACCCAGTCTCTCTCTCCCTCTGTGTGTGTGTGTGTGTTTCCCTCCCTCCGATTACCCAGTCTCTCTCTCTCTGTGTGTGTGTGTGTGTTTCTCTCCCTCCGACTACCCAGTCTCTCTCTCTCTGTGTGTGTGTGTGTGTTTCTCTCCATCTGACTACCCAGTCTCTCTCTCTGTGTGTTTCTCTCCCTCTGACTACCCAGTCTCTCTCTCTGTGTGTTTCTCTCCCTCTGACTACCCAGTCTCTCTCTCCCTGTGTGTTTCTCTCCCTCTGACTACCCAGTCTCTCTCTCTCTGTGTGTTTCTCTCCATCCGACTACCCAGTCTCTCTCTCTATGTGTTTCTCTCCCTCTGACTACCCAGTCTCTCTCTCTGTGTGTTTCTCTCCCTCTGACTACCCAGTCTCTCCGTCATCTGTCGTTATCGTCCTACGCGTACTGTCTCATCACACATTTGCATATTCTCTCACGCTGATGACCTTTTAGAGAATCAAACCCAGATGTCTTCTACTGTTAGACATGAACGAGAAAGAGGGGAGACTGAGGAGGGAGTTGAGGGAAAGCGAGAGAGGAGTGGGTCTAGGAGGGAGGGACTCTACCAAAGCGTTCTACAGTCTACCAAAGTGTTCTACAGTCTACCAAAGTGTTCATACAGTCTACCAAAGTGTTCATACAGTCTACCAAAGTGTTCATACAGTCTCTCTCTCTGTCTCTCTCTCCATCTCTCTCTCTCTCCATCTCTCTCTCTCTCTCTCCATCTCTCTCTCTCTCCCTCTCTCAATTCAATTCAATTCAATTCAAGGGCTTTATTGGCATGGGAAACATGTGTTAACATTGCCAAAGCAAGTGAGGTAGACAACATACAAAGTGAATATATAGAGTGAAAAACAACAAAAATTAACAGTAAACATTACACATACAGAAGTTTCAAAACAGTAAAGACATTACAAATGTCATATTATATATATATATATATACAGTGTTTTAACAATGTACAAATGGTTAAAGGACACAAGATAAAATAAATAAGCATAAATATGGGTTGTATTTACAATGGTGTTTGTTCTTCACTGGTTGCCCTTTTCTCGTGGCAACAGGTCACAAATCTTGCTGCTGTGATGGCACACTGTGGAATTTCACCCAGTAGATATGGGAGTTTTTCAAAATTGGATTTGTTTTCGAATTCTTTGTGGATCTGTGTAATCTGACGGAAATATGTCTCTCTAATATGGTCATACATTGGGCCGGAGGTTAGGAAGTGCAGCTCAGTTTCCACCTCATTTTGTGGGCAGTGAGCACATCAGAGAGCACTCTCTCCATCTCACCTCTCTCTCTCTCCATCTCACCTCTCTCTCCATCTCTCTCTCTCTCTCTCTCTCTCTCTCTCTGCCTCTCTCTCCATCTCTCTCTCTCTCTGCCTCTCTCTCCATCTCTCTCTCTCTCTCCATCTCTCTCCATCTCTCTCTCTCTCTCTCTCTCTCTCTCTCTCTCTCTCTCTCTCTCCATCTCTCTCTCTCCATCTCTCTCTCTCTCTGCCTCTCTCTCCATCTCTCTCCATCTCTCTCCATCTCTCTCTCTCTCTCCATCTCTCTCTCTCTCTCTCTCTCTCTCTCTCTCTCCATCTCTCTCTCTCTCCATCTCTCTCTCTCTCTCTCTCTCTCTCTCTCTCTCTCTCTCTCTCTCTCTCAATCTCACCTCTCTCTCTCTCTCTCTCTCTCTCAATCTCACCTCTCTCTCTCTCTCTCTCTCTCCATCTCATCTCTCTCTCCATCTCACCTCTCTCTCTCTCCATCTCACCTCTCTCTCTCTCCATCTCACCTCTCTCTCTCTCCATCTCACCTCTCTCTCTCTCCATCTCACCTCTCTCTCTCCATCTCACCTCTCTCAATTCCAATTTCAATTCAAGGGGCTTTATAAGCATGGGAAACATATGTTTACATTGCCAAAAGCAAGTGAAATAGATCATAAACAAAAGTGAAATGAACAATAAATAAGATGAACAGTAAACATTACACTCATTTCAAGCGTATGAAGACATTTCAAATGTCATTTTATCTATATGTTGTAATGATGTGCAAATAGTTTAAAATACCAAAGGGACAATAAATAAATCAACATAAATATGGTGTTTGTTCTTCGCCCGGGTTGCTCTTTTCTTGTGACAACAAACAACAACACAAATCTGGCTGCTGTCCAGGTACACTGTGGTATTTCACCCAATACATTTTGGGTGTTGAATTGAATTTGTGTGTAATCTGAGGGAAATATGTGTCTCTATTATGGGGCGGCGGGTAGTCTAGTGGTTAGAGTGTAGGGGTGGTAGGTAGCCTAGTGGTTAGAGTGTAGAGGTGGTAGGTAGCCTAGTGGTTAGAGTGTAGGGGAGGCAGGTAGCCTAGTGGTTAGAGTGTAGGGGAGGCAGCTAGCCTAGTGGTTAGAGTGTAGGGGAGGCAGGTAGCCTAGTGGTTAGAGTGTAGGGGGGGCAGGTAGCCTAGTGGTTAGAGTGTAGAGGCAGTAGGTAGCCTAGTGGTTAGAGTGTAGGGGGGCAGGTAGCCTAGTTGTTAGAGTGTAGGGGGGGCAGGTAGCCTAGTGGTTAGAGTGTAGGGGGGCAGGTAGCCTAGTGGTTAGAGTGTAGGGGGGGGCAGGTAGCCTAGTGGTTAGAGTTTAGGGGGGGGGCAGGTAGCCTAGAGGTTAGAGTGTAGGGGGGCAGGTAGCCTAGAGGTTAGAGTGAAGGGGGGCAGGTAGCCTAGTGGTTAGAGTGTAGGGGGGGCAGGTAGCCTAGTGGTTAGAGTGTAGGGGGGGCAGGTAGCCTAGTGGTTAGAGTTTAGGGGGGGGCAGGTAGCCTAGAGGTTAGAGTGTAGGGGGGCAGGTAGCCTAGTGGTTAGAGCGTAGAGGAGGCAGGTAGCCTAGTGGTTAGAGCGTAGAGGAGGCAGGTAGCCTAGTGGTTAGAGCATAGAGGAGGCAGGTAGCCTAGTGGTTAGAGCGTAGAGGAGGCAGGTAGCCTAGTGGTTAGAGCGTAGAGGAGGCAGGTAGCCTAGTGGTTAGAGTGTAGGGGGGGCAGGTAGCCTAGTGGTTAGAGTGTAGGGGGGGCAGGTAGCCTAGTGGTTAGAGTGTAGGGGGGGGGGGCAGGTAGCCTAGTGGTTAGAGTTTAGGGGGGGCAGGTAGCCTAGTGGTTAGAGTTTAGGGGGGGCAGGTAGCCTAGTGGTTAGAGTGTAGGGGGGGCAGGTAGCCTAGTGGTTAGAGTGTAGGGGGGGCAGGTAGCCTAGTGGTTAGAGTGTAGGGGGGGCAGGTAGCCTAGTGGTTAGAGTGTAGGGGGGGGGCAGGTAGCCTAGTGGTTAGAGTTTAGGGGGGGGCAGGTAGCCTAGAGGTTAGAGTGTAGGGGGCAGGTAGCCTAGAGGTTAGAGTGTAGGGGGGCAGGTAGCCTAGTGGTTAGAGTGTAGGGGGGGCAGGTAGCCTAGTGGTTAGAGTGTAGGGGGGGGCAGGTAGCCTAGTGGTTAGAGTGTAGGGGGGCAGGTAGGCTAGTGGTTAGAGTTTAGGGGGGGCAGGTAGCCTAGAGGTTAGAGCGTAGAGGAGGCAGGTAGCCTAGTGGTTAGAGCGTAGAGGAGGCAGGTAGCCTAGTGGTTAGAGCGTAGAGGAGGCAGGTAGCCTAGTGGTTAGAGCGTAGAGGAGGCAGGTGGCCTAGTGGTTAGAGCGTAGAGGAGGCAGGTAGCCTAGTGGTTAGAGCGTAGAGGAGGCAGGCAGCCTAGTGGTTAGAGCGTAGAGGAGGCAGGCAGCCTAGTGGTTAGAGTGTAGAGGCGGCAGGTAGCCTAGTGGTTAGAGCGTAGAGGCGGCAGGTAGCCTAGTGGTTAGAGCGTAGAGGAGGCAGGTAGCCTAGTGGTTAGAGCGTAGAGGAGGCAGGTAGCCTAGTGGTTAGAGCGTAGAGGAGGCAGGTAGCCTAGTGGTTAGAGCGTAGAGGAGGCAGGTAGCCTAGTGGTTAGAGTGTAGGGGGGGCAGGTAGCCTAGTGGTTAGAGTGTAGGGGGGGCAGGTAGCCTAGTGGTTAGAGTTTAGGGGGGGGCAGGTAGCCTAGAGGTTAGAGTGTAGGGGGGCAGGTAGCCTAGAGGTTAGAGTGTAGGGGGGGGGCAGGTAGCCTAGAGGTTAGAGTGTAGGGGGGCAGGTAGCCTAGAGGTTAGAGTGTAGGGGGGCAGGTAGCCTAGTGGTTAGAGTGTAGGGGGGGCAGGTAGCCTAGTGGTTAGAGTGTAGGGGGGGCAGGTAGCCTAGTGGTTAGAGTGTAGGGGGGGGGCAGGTAGCCTAGTGGTTAGAGTTTAGGGGGGGGCAGGTAGCCTAGAGGTTAGAGTGTAGGGGGCAGGTAGCCTAGAGGTTAGAGTGTAGGGGGGCAGGTAGCCTAGTGGTTAGAGTGTAGGGGGGGGCAGGTAGCCTAGTGGTTAGAGTGTAGGGGGGGCAGGTAGGCTAGTGGTTAGAGTGTAGGGGGGGCAGGTAGCCTAGAGGTTAGAGTGTAGGGGGCAGGTAGCCTAGAGGTTAGAGTGTAGGGGGGCAGGTAGCCTAGTGGTTAGAGTGTAGGGGGGGGCAGGTAGCCTAGTGGTTTAGAGTGTAGGGGGGGCAGGTAGGCTAGTGGTTAGAGTTTAGGGGGGGGGCAGGTAGCCTAGAGGTTAGAGTGTAGGGGGGCAGGTAGCCTAGTGGTTAGAGCGTAGAGGAGGCAGGTAGCCTAGTGGTTAGAGCGTAGAGGAGGCAGGTGGCCTAGTGGTTAGAGCGTAGAGGAGGCAGGTAGCCTAGTGGTTAGAGCGTAGAGCAGGCAGGTAGCCTAGTGGTTAGAGCGTAGAGGAGGCAGGTAGCCTAGTGGTTAGAGCGTAGAGGAGGCAGGTAGCCTAGTGGTTAGAGCGTAGAGGAGGCAGGTGGCCTAGTGGTTAGAGCGTAGAGGAGGCAGGTAGCCTAGTGGTTAGAGCGTAGAGCAGGCAGGTAGCCTAGTGGTTAGAGCGTAGAGGAGGCAGGTAGCCTAGTGGTTAGAGCGTAGAGGAGGCAGGTAGCCTAGTGGTTAGAGCGTAGAGGCGGCAGGTAGCCTAGTGGTTAGAGCGTAGAGGCGGCAGGTTAGCCTAGTGGTTAGAGCGTAGAGGAGGCAGGTAGCCTAGTGGTTAGAGCGTAGAGGAGGCAGGTAGCCTAGTGGTTAGAGCGTAGAGGAGGCAGGTAGCCTAGTGGTTAGAGCGTAGAGGAGGCAGGTAGCCTAGTGGTTAGAGCGTAGAGGAGGCAGGTAGCCTAGTGGTTAGAGTGTAGGGGGGGCAGGTAGCCTAGTGGTTAGAGTGTAGAGGGGGGCAGGTAGCCTAGTGGTTAGAGTGTAGGGGGGGCAGGTAGCCTAGTGGTTAGAGTTTAGGGGGGGGCAGGTAGCCTAGTGGTTAGAGTGTAGGGGGGGGCAGGTAGCCTAGTGGTTAGAGTGTAGGGGGGGGCAGGTAGCCTAGTGGTTAGAGTGTAGGGGGGGCAGGTAGCCTAGTGGTTAGAGTTTAGGGGGGGCAGGTAGCCTAGAGGTTAGAGTGTAGGGGGGCAGGTAGCCTAGAGGTTAGAGTGTAGGGGGGGGCAGGTAGCCTAGAGGTTAGAGTGTAGGGGGGCAGGTAGCCTAGAGGTTAGAGTGTAGGGGGGCAGGTAGCCTAGTGGTTAGAGTGTAGGGGGGGCAGGTAGCCTAGTGGTTAGAGTGTAGGGGGGGCAGGTAGCCTAGTGGTTAGAGTGTAGAGGGGGGCAGGTAGCCTAGTGGTTAGAGTTTAGGGGGGGGCAGGTAGCCTAGAGGTTAGAGTGTAGGGGGCAGGTAGCCTAGAGGTTAGAGTGTAGGGGGGCAGGTAGCCTAGTGGTTAGAGTGTAGGGGGGCAGGTAGCCTAGTGGTTAGAGTGTAGGGGGGGGCAGGTAGCCTAGTGGTTAGAGTGTAGGGGGGGCAGGTAGGCTAGTGGTTAGAGTTTAGGGGGGGCAGGTAGCCTAGAGGTTAGAGTGTAGGGGGGCAGGTAGCCTAGTGGTTAGAGCGTAGAGGAGGCAGGTAGCCTAGTGGTTAGAGCGTAGAGGAGGCAGGTAGCCTAGTGGTTAGAGCGTAGAGGAGGCAGGTGGCCTAGTGGTTAGAGCGTAGAGGAGGCAGGTAGCCTAGTGGTTAGAGCGTAGAGGAGGCAGGTAGCCTAGTGGTTAGAGCGTAGAGGAGGCAGGTAGCCTAGTGGTTAGAGCGTAGAGGAGGCAGGTAGCCTAGTGGTTAGAGTGTAGAGGCGGCAGGTAGCCTAGTGGGTTAGAGTGTAGAGGCGGCAGGTAGCCTAGTGGTTAGAGTGTAGGGGCGGCAGGTAGTCTAGTGGTTAGAGTGTAGGGGCGGCAGGTAGTCTAGTGGTTAGAGTGTAGGGGCGGCAGGTACCCTAGTGGTTAGAGTGTAGGGGGGGCAGGTACCCTAGTGGTTAGAGTGTAGGGGGGGGCAGGTACCCAAGTGGTTAGAGTGTAGGGGGGGCAGGTAGCCTAGTGGTTAGAGTGTTGGGTCAGTAACCGAAAGGTTGCTGGATCAAATCCCAAGCTAGGGGAGGCAGGTAGTCTAGTGGTTAGAGCGTAGGGGAGGCAGGTAGTCTAGTGGTTAGAGTGTAGGGGCGGCAGGTACCCTAGTGGTTAGAGTGTAGGGGGGGCAGGTACCCAAGTGGTTAGAGTGTAGGGGGGGCAGGTAGCCTAGTGGTTAGAGTGTTGGGTCAGTAACCGAAAGGTTGCTGGATCAAATCCCAAGCTGGTAAAAAAAAAAAATCTGTCATTCTATAAATTATAATTTGTTCTTAATTAACTGGCCTGGTTAAATATGATTAATTTTGAAACATTTTGAGGATAAGAAATCCAGCTCAGTTTCCACCTCATCAAATCAGAGTCCCAGCTGTGCTGGTACCATATCAGGGACTGGCACTGCAACTGCCTGTGTTCCCACTCTCTCGCTGGTTCAGCATTCCTCTCCTCAGCTACTGTAGGAGTTGTGGGAACCTGTAGCGGCTCATGATGAAGGTCATATTCATCCCCGCTGTCTTCATCAGAATCTAGAGGCTGTGATGCAGGCTGGTGTCTCCTCATTTTCTGACTTTTGTCCACTTTGGTCATTTCTGATTGTGTCTCAAAAAGTAAGTGGTTTCTGTGCAGGACCCTGGAGCGTCCCCTACCCTTTTCTGGTCTCAATTCATAAATCGGCAGGTCTGAACTCATTTGTCTTACTACTGTGTGAATTGTATCTTCCCAATAGTTACGGAGTTTGCCTGTTCATCCTCTTGGTGTCAGGTTTTTAATCAGAACTCGCTCGCCAGACTGTAGCACTGAACTCCTAACTTTAGTGTCATAGTACTTCTTACTTCTTGCAGCGGCTTTCTGAGCATTTTCATTTGCATTGATTGTCTCACCTTCAGCTGATACTGACATAGATGCAGCTGAAAGTGATCAAGGTACAACAGCCTCTTTCTGTACCTCAACTGCTTGTATCATGGTGGCAATGGTGTCTGGTGGAAGCTCCTCAGAACATTATCTCGTCAGTGACTCTACATCCAGTGGCATCCTTGACAAAGCATCTGCATCACCGTTCTCTCTGCCTGGCCTGTACTTTATTGTAAAGTGGAAATCAGCCAAGTCTGCAACCCACCTGGAAGTGGTAGCGTTCAGTTTTGCAGTAGACAGAATGTAGCAGAGCGGGTTGTTATCGCTGTATACAGTGAAGGTCGGAGCATAGTACAAATAGTCATGGAACTTATGAGCCCATTTTAGAGCTAGAAATTCTAGCTTGCTCGAGTGGTAGTGATAGTTCTTCTCAGCTGCTGTTAAGGTTTCGAGAGCCATAAGCAATGACCCTAAGCTTCCCCTCTTGCTTTTGATAAAGAACTGCTCCCAAGCCTTGGTGTGACGCATCAGTGTGTACAACAAATGGCTGAGTGAAATCAGGGAAACCTAAAACTGGTGGGTGAAGCAAACACTCAATCAGCTGTTCAAGTGCCTGTTGATGCTGGTCAGTCCACAGGATTGTTTGAGGGCACCACATGACTTACGTTCTTTGTTTTTGTTTTCCGTGGGTGGTCAGGTAATTTTCTCTGAATCTGCTTTCAGGAGGTCAGGCAGCTGGCCTGGCAGCTCCTAGAAAAGTCTTTGATGTACTATCTGTAGTAAGTGAGTAAACCATAAAGCATTTTTCTGAGCTGGCCCACAGTCTCTGGTCTGATTTCTTTCAATGCTCTTACTGCTTCAAAATCGGCTGGGTCAACTCGGCTGCCCTCTGCAGACACTATTCTGCCCAAATAACGGACCTGGGGTTTAAAGAGATCACACTTACTTGGTTTGAGTTTAATGCCATACTCTCTGAGACGCTGCAAAACCTTTCGCACATCATTCACATGGCTGTCGAAAGTTTTACTAAAAACTAGCGTGTCGTCCAGATAAGGAATGCAGATGTTATCCCAGAGCCCTTCCAAACACTCCTCCATACACCGCTGAAAAGCTGCAGGAATGTTCAGGGGGCAGAATGGCTTACGTATCCACTCATAGAGTCCCCACGGGGTCAAAAATGCTGTCAGTGGTCTGCTTTCTTCAGAGATGAACCCCTGGTGATACGCTTTTCCCTGATCTAAGAGGGAGAACCAGGAATTACCACCTAAACTGTCCATGATGTCTTGGACCCGAGGGATGGGCTGGCGGTCGGGATGTGTCTTTCTGTTCAGGTCTCTGTAATCTATACACAACCGGAGGGTCCCGTCCTTCTTACGAACGCACACGACAGGTGAAGAATATGAAGAGTTTGACTTCCTAACCCAGCCCTGGACTATGAGGTCATAAATGTAACCCTTCATCTCCTGATACAGTGGCCTGGGCACTGACATGTATGTGCGCTTTACTGGTTCAGAGTCCTTTAGAGAAATAGACATTTTCAATCATTCAATGCAGCCAATGTCATTGTCTGATCTGGAGAAGGAGTGACACTCTTCTCTCAGCATCTTCCTAACAACCTCTCTCTGTTCTTCGGTTAGGTGAGTTAAACCTACTGGTGGATCCCACTGTTCAGTAGCAGTACATGGGGTTCGAACGCTGGTGTGATTCACTGTGGCTGAGGTGACAGTTTTTTCAAAGACTTGGGCAGGTAACACAGTCATAATGGTTTGTACTGTACCGATTTATTGTGCGTCCTAGCAGGGCAATGTCGTGGTCAATGGGGTTAGAGACATCAAGCAGGATAACTGGAAAAACACCCTTCCTGACTCTGACTAGTGTGTCAAAGAACTCAAGGTCGTCTGGCCACTGCGGGTTCAGGTCTGGCTGGAAAAGCATTGTCATGTCATCTTTGAAAGGCTGGGAAGCTACACGGCACTCAATCTGAATGCTACTGTGTTTTGGTACAGCAACCTTCTTTTTCTTGGTTTTCACAGCGTATTCATCTGTCTGTTCTGTGCTAACAGTATAAAAGCTCTCACCTTGTTTCTTTTGAGGCTTGGGAAAGCTGTTTTTACTGTACTGTATCGTTTAGTCTTTTCGGTCATTGTCAGGATGTGCTCGATAACATTGAAACCTATGATGGGATGTGATAGGTGACAGCCTTTCATTACCAGCACCGGGAAGATCAGTTCCTTTGTTTGGTCAGTTTCAGAGGCTAGCCGAAAAGTTGTTTCAATCCATCCCAGGTACGGCATTTCAGTCCCATTTGCTGCAGTCAACCTTAGATCATCAGGTGAGTCCAGGATTTCTGAAACATCTCTCAGCCTTGCGTTTGGGAGAGATTCCTCTTTCCATCGTTCATCAATGACCGATACCTGAGAGCCTGTGTCCCGTAAAGCTTGGAGATGGTGGCGATTCAGGTGACACTCAATAAGGCCCTGTCTGCCGACTAGCGAGGTGACCTTACGGGGGTGGCAACCTTGAGCTAGGGATGGTAAGGAGTGGGCATTGGTTTCACTGGTAGAGTCAATGTTCAGGTGAGTGCATTTTTCCTATGTTTAGTCCAATGTTGGTTTTGACATACTTTGGAACAGTACAGTGTCTCTTTACATGATGAACATTGTTTGTTTCAGGTTCTCAAATGAATCTTCTCTGGCACATTTCTGGGACTTTTTGGTAGCTACGGTTAACACTCGTCCCTCAGCGGTAACCCGTTTCCGTTTAAAGGGGCCTCCCTTGATGGTCTGGCTTCCCGGATTTTACATCCAGCTTGAAAATGTTCTCCACTCCCACATCGGAAGCAGTGTAGCGTGCATCTGTTCTGGCCTGCTGGCAGACAAAACACCTCCTTGGAGCTTGAGCAGAGCGGTTGGTGCATATTGATGCTGCGCAGGGTCAGTGTAGCGTGCATCTGTTCTGGCCTGCTGGCAGACAAAACACCTCCTTGGAGCAGAGCGGTTGGTGCATATTGATGCTGCGCAGGTGGTCAGGTGCTTGGGACTGTATTTGCTGTAATACTGCTGCTGGGAAACAGGTGGCTGGGGGTCCCTATCTGGCCTCCTAACTGGGGGCATAGGCACAAGACGGTGACTGAAACATAGGCTGCTGTAATGTCTCCTTAATCTGAGCAATCTCTGCACTGAGACCTTTTAGAGAAGCTACACCTGTCTTAAGTTCAGCTAACTCTGTTAACAGTCCTGCGGGTATCGTAGTTTTTGGCTTCCTTCACAGGACACTTTGCAGATGGCGTATCTTCTAACTGGACTACACTTACAGTTGTAGCAGGCTGTGGGGCATTCAACTGCTTTTTGTTTCGTCTTTCTATCTCATTAGCACAAGCAATGTTAAGCTTCTCTAGCAAAACCTCATCTGATGTTTCGCTCTCTAGCAGGAGAGGCTGCATGTCTATATATACTGTCACTAGAGCAGGGTCATACTTAAGCCCTGATTCTGACTCCTGGGATGCAAACAGTACTTTCTGACGCGCATCAGGAAGCTTTGAGGGGTCTCCTTGCTATGCTTCTGAAGCTGTTTGTAAAGCTCTTTTTTCTTGGGAGTGGGAACGCAGGATACATCTAAGTGTGGGAAGAGTTAGCTGGGGTTTACCTGCCAAGTAGCTGCGTAGCTGTGAGCCTGGAGAAATAGCCCTGACTACTGCGTCTACTATTTCTACCTCAGGATAGCCTCTGTTAAGTCCATTCTCGATCTGATGGACAAGGCTGGAAAAAAAACAGTTTTTCTTTCTGGCCCGGTTCACCTATCTGACCAGAAATGTTAAACTCTTTGCGCCAGTATGAGCTGGGCTGTGCATTGGGTGAGAGCAGCACGCTCCCCTGAAGATTGGCATGGTGTTGGCTGCAATAATCTGCTCAGTTCCCACCCCTTGTTGTGGAGTTACAGTTCTCAATTCCTCTATTCTGTGATGTGTTCCGGCTGGTTCAATATCATGGTCAATTTGCCCTGTCTTGTTATCTATGCCACTGATCATCTCTGTCATTTCGTCTTTTTAAGTAGCAACAATTCTGACATGCCGCCATCTTCTAACTCCTCAAGATGTTACTAAGAAACAACTTAAACACTCTTGCCATGTTAGCGGGTTATAACATTTAAATTACTCTTATTTTTATCATCAATAACATACCTGGAAAAAGGAGAGAAATAATCACGAGATACGGTCTGGTTTCCTCAGTAATAACCTTTAGTGCAATGAGAAAAGACCGCGATTTCCCTGGGAACTTGGGTGGAGACCAGAGCAATCGATCTCGGGCTCATAGATTAAGAGCATTTAGTAGATCACAGATTAACATTTTTACCCTTCCATTAGGCACAAAATCAAGTAATCAATCTAACGTTTTACACATTCCTCTCACAATTCCTCTCACAATTCCTCTCACAATTCCTCTCACAATTCCTCTCACAATTCCTCTCACAATTCCTCTCACAATTCCTCTCACAATTCCTCTCACAATTCCTCTCACAATTCCTCTCACAATTCCTCTCACAATTCCTCTCACAATTACTCTCACAATTCATACCCTTTGACGGATTTGAACTTTAACACAATTATATGAATGTTATCAATCTCTATCAACTAATTCTGAATGCATGATCTTTTTAACCTTAGATGTTTTAACATGTCCTCACATACATATTGACTCCTGATGTATCCCGGGTGTATTCAAACATATTGACTCCTGATATATTACTAATAGTTTTTAATGCATAACAGGCTATGAATATTTCCGTTAACCTGTCACACTAGCTAGGCGAAAAGGTTCAGAGAGGTAAGATTCTGGGGACATGGAGAGAACATAGGTCCGGTATGGCGAGAGCTTTCTGAGCGAACGGTTAGCTGATGATGCTACCTGTGATTAGCTGACTACTAGCTAGTAGCTAGTGAGCTGGCTAGTTTCTGTTGGGGGAGTCCGGTTCCGAGGTAAATAAAAACAGACACGCATCACATTGGGTGAGGAGGGTTGCAGGAGAATATTTTGAAGTTGAGGTTTAGAAAAATTTAAAAAAGATATGCGAAGAAAAATATATTAAAATATACTGTATATACAACGGGACACGACAAGACGAAGGAGAAAGGCGTCGGATTGCTACGCCATCTTGGTTTGGGGACTCTCTCTCCATCTCACCTCTTTCTCTCTCTCCATCTCACCTCTCTCTCTCTCCATTTCACTTCTCTCTCTCTCTCCATCTCACCTCTCTCAATCTCACCTCTCTCCATCTCACCTCTCTCTCCATTTCACTTCTCTCTCTCCATTTCACTTCTCTCTCTCCATCTCACCTCTTTCTCTCTCTCCGTCTCACTTCTCTCTCTCCATCTCACCTCTTTCTCTCTCTCCATCTCACCTCTCTCCATCTCACCTCTCTCTCTCTCGCGCTCTCTCTCGCGCTCTCTCTCTCGCTCATTCTCTCTCTCTCTCTCTCTCTCTCGCATTCTCTCTCTCTCGCATTCTCTCTCTCTCGCATTCTCTCTCTGTCTCTCTCTGTCTCTCTCTGTCTCTCTCTCTCGCATTCTCTCTCTGTATCTCTCTCTCTCTGTCTCTCTCTCTGTCTCTCTCTCGCTCTCTCTGTCTCTCTCTGTCTCTCTCTGTCTCTCTCTCT
>NC_034201.2:47640696-47673196 GCF_002021735.2 Oncorhynchus kisutch
CACACACAGCTAAACTGGCAGGCTCCTGTGTGTGTGTGTGTGTGGTGTGTGTGTGTGTGTGTGTGTGTGTGTGTGTGTGTGTGTGTGTGTGTTGTGTGTGTTCATAAGCAAACCTTAATTAAAATACTATGCAGGGCCTTGGGCTGATTAGAGTCAATGAAGGCAGACAGACACAGAGGGCAAAACAGAGAACTCTCTTCTTCTATTTGTCAAACACCCCAGGGAGATAAGAGAGAGAGAGGAGAGAGAAGAGAGAGGAGAGTAGAGAAAAGAGGGAGAGATGAGAGGAGAGAGAAGAGAGAATAGAGATGAGGAGAGAAGAGATAGATGAGAGGAGAGAGGGGAGAGAGATGAGAGGAGATATGAGAGGAGAGAGATGAGAGAGGGGACAGGAAACAAATTCTCACCATAATCCAATAATTACATACCATTTTCTGCATCTCTCTCTCGCTCGCTCGCTCGCCCTCCCTCCCTCCCTCCCTCCCTCCCTCCCTCCCTCCCTCCCTCCCTCCCCTCCCTCCCTCCCTCCCTCCCTCCCTCCCTCCCTCCCTCCCTCCCTCCCTCCAATTCAAGGGGCTTTATTGGCATGGGAAAATGCCATAATAATAATAATAATAATAACAATAATAATAATAATAATAATAATAATAATAACAAATGTTATTAATGTGCAAATGAGGTAAGATAAGGGAGGTAAGGCAATAAATAGGCCATAGTGGTGAAATAATTACAATTTAGCAATTAAAACACTGGAGTGATCGACGTGCAGAAGATGAATGTGCAAGTAGAGATACTGGGGTGCAAAGGAGCAAATAAATAACAGTATGGGGATGAGGTAGTTGGATGGGATATTTACAGATGGGCTGTGTACAGGTCAAAATCAAATCAAATTTTATTTGTCACATACACATGGTTAGCAGATGTTAATGCGAGTGTAGCGAAATGCTTGTGCTTCTAGTTCCGACAATGCAGTAATAACCAACAAGTAATCTAACTAACAATTCCAAAACTACTGTCTTATACACAGTGTAAGGGGATAAAGAATATGTACATAAGGATATATGAATGAGTGATGGTACAGAGCGGCATAGGCAAGATACAGTAGATGATATCGAGTACAGTATAACATATGAGATGAGTATGTAAACAAAGTGGCATAGTTAAAGTGGCTAGTGATACATGTATTACATAAGGATGCAGTCGATGATATAGAGTACAGTATATACGTATACATATGAGATGAATAATGTAGGGTATGTAAACATTATATATGGTAGCATTGTTTAAAGTGGCTAGTGATATATTTTACATAATTTCCCATCAATTCCCATTATTAAAGTGGCTGGAGTTGAGTCAGTGTCATTGACAGTGTGTTGGCAGCAGCCACTCAATGTTAGTGGTGGCTGTTTAACAGTCTGATGGCCTTGAGATAGAAGCTGTTTTTCAGTCTCTCGGTCCCAGCTTTGATGCAGCTGTACTGACCTCGCCTTCTGGATGACAGCGGGGTGAACAGGCAGTGGCTCAGGGTGGTTGATGTCCTTGATGATCTTTATGGCCTTCCTGTAGCATCGGGTGGTGTAGGTGTCCTGGAGGGCAGGTAGTTTGCCCCCGGTGATGCGTTGTGCAGACCTCACTACCCTCTGGAGAGCCTTACGGTTGAGGGCGGTGCAGTTGCCATACCAGGCGGTGATACAGCCCGCCAGGATGCTCTCGATTGTGCATCTGTAGAAGTTTGTGAGTGCTTTTGGTGACAAGCCGAATTTCTTCAGCCTCCTGAGGTTGAAGAGGCGCTGCTGCGCCTTCCTCACGATGCTGTCTGTGTGAGTGGACCAATTCAGTTTGTCTGTGATGTGTATGCCAAGGAACTTAAAACTTGCTACCCTCTCCACTACTGTTCCATCGATGTGGATAGGGGGGTGTTCCCTCGGCTGTTTCCTGAAGTCCACAATCATCTCCTTAGTTTTGTTGACGTTGAGTGTGAGGTTATTTCCCTGACACCACACTCCGAGGGCCCTCACCTCCTCCCTGTAGGCCGTCTCGTCGTTGTTGGTAATCAAGCCTACCACTGTTGTGTCGTCCGCAAACTTGATGATTGAGTTGGAGGCGTGCGTGGCCACGCAGTCGTGGGTAAACAGGGAGTACAGGAGAGGGCTCAGAACGCACCCTTGTGGGGCCCCAGTGTTGAGGATCAGCGGGGAGGAGATGTTGTTGCCTACCCTCACCACCTGGGGGCGGCCCGTCAGGAAGTCCAGTACCCAGTTGCACAGGGCGGGGTCGAGACCCAGGGTCTCGAGCTCGATGACGAGCTTGGAGGGTACTATGGTGTTGAATGCCGAGCTGTAGTCGATGAACAGCATTCTCACATAGGTATTCCTCTTGTCCAGATGGGTTAGGGCAGTGTGCAGTGTGGTTGAGATTGCATCGTCTGTGGACCTATTTGGGCAGTAAGCAAATTGGAGTGGGTCTAGGGTGTCAGGTAGGGTGGAGGTGATATGGTCCTTGACTAGTCTCTCAAAGCACTTCATGATGACGGATGTGAGTGCTACGGGGCGGTAGTCGTTTAGCTCAGTTACCTTAGCTTTCTTGGGAACAGGAACAATGGTGGCCCTCTTGAAGCATGTGGGAACAGCAGACTGGTATAGGGATTGATTGAATATGTCCGTAAACACAACGGCCAGCTGGTCTTCGCATGCTCTGAGGGCGCGGCTGGGGATGCCGTCTGGGCCTGCAGCCTTGCAAGGGTTAACACGTTTAAATGTCTTACTCACCTCGGCTGCAGTGAAGGAGAGACCGCATGTTTTCATTGCAGGCCGTGTCAGTGGCACTGTATTGTCCTCAAAGCGGGCAAAAAAGTTATTTAGTCTGCCTGAGAGCAAGACATCCTGGTCCGTGACTGGGCTGGGTTTCTTCCTGTAGTCCGTGATTGACTGTAGACCCTGCCACATGCCTCTTGTGTCTGAGCCGTTGAATTGAGATTCTACTTTTTCTCTGTACTGGCGCTTAGCTTGTTTGATAGCCTTGCGGAGGGAATAGCTGCACTGTTTGTATTCGGTCATGTTACCAGACACCTTGCCCTGATTAAAAGCAGTGGTTCGCGCTTTCAGTTTCACACGAATGCTGCCATAAATCCACGGTTTCTGGTTAGGAAATGTTTTAATCGTTGCTATGGGAACGACATCTTCAACGCACGTTCTAATGAACTCGCACACCGAATCAGCGTATTCGTCAATGTTGTTATCTGACGCAATACGAAACATCTCCCAGTCCACGTGATGGAAGCAGTCTTGGAGTGTGGAGTCAGCTTGGTCGGACCAGCGTTGGACAGACCTCAGCGTGGGAGCCTCTTGTTTTAGTTTCTGTCTGTAGGCAGGGATCAACAAAATGGAGTCGTGGTCAGCTTTTCCGAAAGGGGGGCGGGGCAGGGCCTTATATGCGTCGCGGAAGTTAGAGTAACAATGATCCAAGGTCTTTCCACCCCTGGTTGTGCAATCGATATGCTGATAAAATTTAGGGAGTCTTGTTTTCAGATTAGCCTTGTTAAAATCCCCAGCTACAATGAATGCAGCCTCCGGGAGTTAAATAAAGTTTGTTCAGAGCCATCGATGTGTCTGCTTGGGGGGGGATATATACGGCTGTGATTATAATCGAAGAGAATTCTCTTGGTAGATAATGCGGTCTACATTTGATTGTGAGGAATTCTAAATCAGGTGAACAGAATGATTTGAGTTCCTGTATGTTTCTTTCATCACACCATGTCACGTTGGCCATAAGGCATACGCCCCCACCCCTCTTCTTACCAGAAAGATGTTTGTTTCTGTCGGCGCGATGCGTGGAGAAACCCGTTGGCTGCACCACTTCGGATAGCGTCTCTCCGGTGAGCCACGTTTCCGTGAAGCAAAGAACGTTACAGTCTCTGATGTCCCTCTGGAATGCTACCCTTGCTCGGATTTCATCAACCTTGTCAAGAGACTGGACATTGGCAAGAAGAATGCTCCGTCTCCGGAGTCTGACCAGAAGACCGCCTCGTTTCCCTCTCTTTCGGAGTCGTTTTTTTGGGTCGCTGCATAGGATCCGCTCCGTTGTACTGTTTGTAAGGCAGAACACAGGATTCGCGTCGCGAAAAACATATTCTTGGTCGTACTGATGGTGAGTTGACGCTGATCTTATATTCAGTAGTTCTTCTCGACTGTATGTAATGAAACCTAAGATGACCTGGGGTACTAATGTAAGAAATAACACGTATTTTTTTTTAAAACTGCATAGTTCCCTAGGAACACGAAGCGAGGCGGCCATCTCTGTCGGCGCCGGAAGTGTCTCTCCTCGGCGCCGGAAGTGTCTATGAATGAATAAAGGATGTATGTATTGTGTTTTTACCAATGTCTCGGCATCACTGTGCCTTCTTCAGGGTAATGTCATGAATACTTGAACCATCACTTCAATTGCCATACACAATATTTTTTTAACAGTTTCACTAATACATTTTATTTAACTTAATCATTATGACACACACCCTTTCACTATTGTCATTGGTTACACTAACTGCACTGTTTGTCTACATAACCTGGTATGAAGTATGCAGAACAGAGTGCAGAAACACAAAGCCCTTGGACAGCTGTCCAGTCAAACCTCATCACATCAGGAGGAGTACTCTATCAGGACAGAGCCCTAGCCAACCATGCACGCACACACACACATATTCCCACACCCTAAAACACTTAGACCTTCATTTACAGGGGTCACTGGGAGAGAGGGGGATGAGGGAGGAGAGGATGAGGGAGGAGAGGATGAGGGAGGAGAGGAGAGGGGAGAAGAGGGGAGAATGAGGGAGGAGAGGAGAGAGGAGGTGAGGAGAGGATGAGGGAGGAGAGGAGAGGATGAGGGAGGAGAGGAGAGGGGAGAAGAGGGGAGAATGAGGGAGGAGAGGAGAGAGGAGAGAGGATAATGAGGGGGATAAGAGAGAGAGGAGAGAGGAGGTGCCTAGAGGACGGTGGGTTTGGGACTAACTCTCTCACGGGGTGCCTAGGGGACGGTGGGTTTCGGACTAACTCTCTCGCGAGGTGCCTAGGGGACGGTGGGTTTGGGACTAACTCTCTCACGAGGTGCCTAGGGGACGGTGGGTTTGGGACTAACTCTCTCACGAGGTGCCTAGGGGACGGTGGGTTTGGGACTAACTCTCTCACGGGGTGCCTAGGGGACGGTGGGTTTGGGACTAACTCTCTCACGAGGTGCCTAGGGGACGGTGGGTTTGGGACTAACTCTCTCACGAGGTGCCTAGAGGACGGTGAAACGTTCTACTGGTCAGTATGATCAGAAGTCCTGTATCCATAGTGATAAAGTAGAAACCATCTCATAGCTGGACGGCTGATCTGGAATCATCAGGTCCCACCTGTCAATTCAATGTAAAAAGGAGAATTGATCCGAGATCCTTGATCCTAGACCAGATTTCAGGGTCCAGGTACAGGCCAGTTACTCCAACACACAGAGAGCTGTGGTGTCATCAGAGGTACCAGGGAGGGTCTGAAGCAACAGACAGAGAGAGACAGATAGCTGTGGTGTCATCAGAGGTACCAGGGAGGGTCTGAAGCAACAGACAGAGAGAGACAGATAGCTGTGGTGTCATCAGAGGTACCAGGGAGGGTCTGAACCAACAGACAGAGAGAGACAGATAGCTGTGGTGTCATCAGAGGTGGGTACCAGGGAGGGTCTGAAGCAACAGGTTTACAGAGAGAGACAGGGAGAGACAGAGAGCTGTGGTGTCATCAGGGGTACCAGGGAGGGTCTGAGCAACAGGTTGACAGAGAGAGACAGGGACAGACAGAGAGCTGTGGTGTCATCAGAGGTACCAGGGAGGGTCTGAAGCAACAGACAGAGAGAGACAGAGAGCTGTGGTGTCATCAGAGGTACCAGGGAGAGTCTGAAGCAACAGACAGAGAGAGACAGGGAGAGACAGAGAGCTGTGGTGTCATCAGAGGTACCAGGGAGGGTCTGAAGCAACAGACAGAGAGAGACAGATAGCTGTGGTGTCATCAGAGGTACCAGGGAGGGTCTGAAGTAACAGACAGAGAGAGACAGGGAGAGACAGAGAGCTGTGGTGTCATCAGAGGTACCAGGGAGGGTCTGAAGCAACAGACAGAGAGAGACAGGGAGAGACAGAGAGCTGTGGTGTCATCAGAGGTACCAGGGAGGGTCTGAACCAACAGACAGAGAGAGACAGATAGCTGTGGTGTCATCAGAGGTACCAGGGAGGGTCTGAAGCAACAGACAGAGAGAGACAGATAGCTGTGTTGTCATCAGAGGTACCAGGGATGGTCTGAAGTAACAGACAGAGAGAGACAGGGAGAGACAGATAGCTGTGGTGTCAGAGGTACCAGGGAGGGTCTGAAGTAACAGACAGAGAGAGACAGGGAGAGACAGATAGCTGTGGTGTCATCAGAGGTACCAGGGAGGGTCTGAAGCAACAGACAGAGAGAGACAGATAGCTGTGGTGTCATCAGAGGTACCAGGGAGGGTCTGAAGTAACAGACAGAGAGAGACAGATAGCGCTGATGGAGGACCTCTGATCGTCCCTCCATTCTACTGGCTAATGTACAGTCACTAGTTAATAAGATGTACCTCTGATCATCCCTCCATTCTACTGACTAATGTACAGTCACTAGTTAATAAGATGGACCTCTGATCATCCCTCCATTCTACTGACTAATGTACAGTCACTAGTTAATAAGATGGAGGACCTCTGATCGTGGATCTGCTGCCAACGAGACTCTCGGGACAGCAATATTCTCTGCTCTCTGACAAGACAACCCCCATGGCTATCTAACTCTATGGATTCTCCATTCACCATGTGGACAGGACAGTGGAGTCTGCGAAATCGAGAGGGGGGGGGGGGGTTTGCCTCTTCATCATGAAAAACTGGCGTGCCGACTCAAACGAGGTGGAAGTGTTGACCCACGCGTTCACTCATCTTGAAATACCCGATGATCAAATGCCGACCCTTCTACCTCCCGAGGGAGTTTTCAGCAGTTATCGTGACTGTTGTTATACATTCCACCTGAGGACAAGTGAAATAACAACCTGATGCTTAATGAACTGTACGAGGCTATAAACATCTGGAGGCTGCTATTCTGGATGCCGGTGATCCGAGTCATTAATTAAGACACGTGATACCCAACTTCCATCAACATGTCCATCACCACTAGGGGGCGATATCAAATCACATCAAATCAAATTTATTTATATAGCCCTTCGTACATCAGCTGATATCTCAAAGTGCTGTACAGAAACCTAGCCTAAAACCCCAAACAGCAAGCAATGCAGGTGTAGAAGCATGGTGGCTAGGAAAAACTCCCTAGAAAGGACAAAACCTAGGAGGAAACCTAGAGAGGAACCAGGCTATGTGGGGTGGCCAGTCCTCTTCTGGCTGTGCCGGGTGGAGATTATAACAGAACATGGCCAAGATGTTCAAATGTTCATAAATGACCAGCATGGTCGAATAATAATAAGGCAGAACAGTTGAAACTGGAGCAGCAGCACAGTCAGGTGGAAGTTGAAACGATAAAGTCCTAGATCACCGTTATTCTACCCACAAACAAGCATGCAAGGCCCTCCCTCGTCCGCCGATTGGCAAATCAGATCCTGACTCCCCCCACTTCCTGTTTACGAGCAGTAGCTCAAACTAGGAAGTAACTGACTCGCTCCCGTTGAGAAATGGTCACCAGAATCAGAGGTTATGAAACAAGAGTGCTTTGCTAGCGCTGATTGGAATATGTTTCGAGAATCTGCCGATAACATCGACGAGCTTAACCACCTCCGTCACCAGCTTCATGAGGAAATACATGGGCGACGTTGTCCCCTCGGTGAAGGTTTGCCGTTTCTCCAATCAAAAGAGGTGCTAAACTAAAGGAAATGGCTGAGGACAGGATGGTTATCTATCACAGACAACCCTGAGGCTACGGCTGAGGACAGGATGGTTATCTATCACAGACAACCCTGAGGCTACGGCTGAGGTCAGGATGGTTATCTATCACAGACAACCCTGAGGCTACGGCTGAGGACAGGATGGTTATCTATCACAGACAACCCTGAGGCTACGGCTGAGGACAGGATGGTTATCTATCACAGACAACCCTGAGGCTACGGCTGAGGACAGGATGGTTATCTATCACAGACAACCCTGCGGCTACGGCTGAGGACAGGATGGTTATCTATCACAGACAACCCTGAGGCTACGGCTGAGGACAGGATGGTTATCTATCACAGACAACCCTGAGGCTACGGCTGAGGACAGGATGGTTATCTATCACAGACAACGCTGAGGCTACGGCTGAGGACAGGATGGTTATCTATCACAGACAACCCTGAGGCTACGGCTGAGGACAGGATGGTTATCTATCACAGACAACCCTGAGGCTACGGCTGAAGACAGGATGGTTATCTATCACAGACAACCCTGAGGCTACGGCTGAGGACAGGATGGTTATCTATCACAGACAACCCTGAGGCTACGGCTGAGGACAGGATGGTTATCTATCACAGACAACCCTGAGGCTACGGCTGAGGACAGGATGGTTATCTATCACAGACAACCCTGAGGCTACGGCTGAGGACAGGATGGTTATCTATCACAGACAACCCTGAGGCTACGGCTGAGGACAGGATGGTTATCTATCACAGACAACCCTGAGGCTACGGCTGAGGACAGGATGGTTATCTATCACAGACAACCCTGAGGCTACGGCTGAGGACAGGATGGTTATCTATCACAGACAACCCTGAGGCTACGGCTGAGGACAGGATGGTTATCTATCACAGACAACCCTGAGGCTACGGCTGAGGACAGGATGGTTATCTATCACAGACAACCCTGAGGCTACGGCTGAGGACAGGATGGTTATCTATCACAGACAACCCTGAGGCTACGGCTGAGGACAGGATGGTTATCTATCACAGACAACCCTGAGGCTACGGCTGAGGACAGGACGGTTATCTATCACAGACAACCCTGAGGCTACGGCTGAGGACAGGATGGTTATCTATCACAGACAACCCTGAGGCTACGGCTGAGGACAGGATGGTTATCTATCACAGACAACCCTGAGGCTACGGCTGAGGACAGGATGATGATCTATCACAGACAACCCTGAGGCTACGGCTGAGGACAGGATGGTTATCTATCACAGACAACCCTGAGGCTACGGCTGAGGACAGGATGGTTATCTATCACAGACAACCCTGAGGCTACGGCTGAGGACAGGATGGTTATCTATCACAGACAACCCTGAGGCTACGGCTGAGGACAGGATGGTTATCTATCACAGACAACCCTGAGGCTACGGCTGAGGACAGGATGGTTATCTATCACAGACAACCCTGAGGCTACGGCTGAGGACAGGATGGTTATCTATCACAGACAACCCTGAGGCTACGGCTGAGGACAGGATGGTTATCTATCACAGACAACCCTGAGGCTACGGCTGAGGACAGGATGGTTATCTATCACAGACAACCCTGAGGCTACGGCTGAGGACAGGATGGTTATCTATCACAGACAACCCTGAGGCTACGGCTGAGGACAGGATGGTTATCTATCACAGACAACCCTGAGGCTACGGCTGAGGACAGGATGGTTATCTATCACAGACAACCCTGAGGCTACGGCTGAGGACAGGAACGTTATCTATCACAGACAACCCTGAGGCTACGGCTGAGGACAGGAACAGGACATCCAGCATCCTGTTTATGGTGTAGCTAGCTAAGTTGCTAACACCCATAGCTAGCTAAGTTGCTAACACCTGTAGCTAGCGAAGTTGCTAACACCTGTAGCTAGCTAAGTTGCTAACACCTGTAGCTAGCTAAGTTGCTAACAACTGTAGCTAGCTAAGTTGCTAACACCTGTAGCTAGCTAAGTTGCTAACACCTGTAGCTAGCTAAGTTGCTAACACCTGTAGCTAGCTAAGTTGCTAACACCTGTAGCTAGCTAAGTTGCTAACACCCGTAGGTAGTCACCACAAAGCAATTTATTACGTTATTTGTTGGCCATTCCCTGAACTCGTTGGTGGTGTTTGTAGCCTAGCTACTAGTAATGGTAACGCTCTCCTACCGACTTCTTGTTCTTTTTCATTGAACCGTTACTGATAACAAATAGTAAATGATTTTCTAGCAAGGCATCATAGTTTTCTGTAGTCATGTTTGATTGCATGGAATGACTTGGCCATAGTGAAGGTCCATAAGTAGGACACATACCTAGCCAGAGCTATATAGCTACACACAGGGCATTCAGAAAGTATTCAGACCCATTTTTTTCTTACATTAAACTGTTGTTTTCCCTTCATCAATCTATACACAATAGCCCATACTGACAACCCTGAGGCTACGGCTGAGGACAGGATGGTTATCTATCACAGACAACCCTGAGGCTACGGCTGAGGACAGGATGGTTATCTATCACAGACAACCCTGAGGCTACGGCTGAGGACAGGATGGTTATCTATCACAGACAACCCTGAGGCTACGGCTGAGGACAGGATGGTTATCTATCACAGACAACCCTGAGGCTACGGCTGAGGACAGGATGGTTATCTATCACAGACAACCCTGAGGCTACGGCTGAGGACAGGATGGTTATCTATCACAGACAACCCTGAGGCTACGGCTGAGGACAGGATGGTTATCTATCACAGACAACCCTGAGGCTACGGCTGAGGACAGGATGGTTATCTATCACAGACAACCCTGAGGCTACGGCTGAGGACAGGATGGTTATCTATCACAGACAACCCTGAGGCTACGGCTGAGGACAGGATGGTTATCTATCACAGACAACCCTGAGGCTACGGCTGAGGACAGGATGGTTATCTATCACAGACAACCCTGAGGCTACGGCTGAGGACAGGATGGTTATCTATCACAGACAACCCTGAGGCTACGGCTGAGGACAGGATGGTTATCTATCACAGACAACCCTGAGGCTACGGCTGAGGACAGGATGGTTATCTATCACAGACAACCCTGAGGCTACGGCTGAGGACAGGATGGTTATCTATCACAGACAACCCTGAGGCTACGGCTGAGGACAGGACGGTTATCTATCACAGACAACCCTGAGGCTACGGCTGAGGACAGGATGGTTATCTATCACAGACAACCCTGAGGCTACGGCTGAGGACAGGATGGTTATCTATCACAGACAACCCTGAGGCTACGGCTGAGGACAGGATGATGATCTATCACAGACAACCCTGAGGCTACGGCTGAGGACAGGATGGTTATCTATCACAGACAACCCTGAGGCTACGGCTGAGGACAGGATGGTTATCTATCACAGACAACTCTGAGGCTACGGCTGAGGACAGGATGGTTATCTATCACAGACAACCCTGAGGCTACGGCTGAGGACAGGATGGTTATCTATCACAGACAACCCTGAGGCTACGGCTGAGGACAGGATGGTTATCTATCACAGACAACCCTGAGGCTACGGCTGAGGACAGGATGGTTATCTATCACAGACAACCCTGAGGCTACGGCTGAGGACAGGATGGTTATCTATCACAGACAACCCTGAGGCTACGGCTGAGGACAGGAACGTTATCTATCACAGACAACCCTGAGGCTACGGCTGAGGACAGGAACAGGACATCCAGCATCCTGTTTATGGTGTAGCTAGCTAAGTTGCTAACACCCATAGCTAGCTAAGTTGCTAACACCTGTAGCTAGCGAAGTTGCTAACACCTGTAGCTAGCTAAGTTGCTAACACCTGTAGCTAGCTAAGTTGCTAACAACTGTAGCTAGCTAAGTTGCTAACACCTGTAGCTAGCTAAGTTGCTAACACCTGTAGCTAGCTAAGTTGCTAACACCTGTAGCTAGCTAAGTTGCTAACACCTGTAGCTAGCTAAGTTGCTAACACCCGTAGGTAGTCACCACAAAGCAATTTATTACGTTATTTGTTGGCCATTCCCTGAACTCGTTGGTGGTGTTTGTAGCCTAGCTACTAGTAATGGTAACGCTCTCCTACCGACTTCTTGTTCTTTTTCATTGAACCGTTACTGATAACAAATAGTAAATGATTTTCTAGCAAGGCATCATAGTTTTCTGTAGTCATGTTTGATTGCATGGAATGACTTGGCCATAGTGAAGGTCCATAAGTAGGACACATACCTAGCCAGAGCTATATAGCTACACACAGGGCATTCAGAAAGTATTCAGACCCATTTTTTTCTTACATTAAACTGTTGTTTTCCCTTCATCAATCTATACACAATAGCCCATACTGACAACCCTGAGGCTACGGCTGAGGACAGGATGGTTATCTATCACAGACAACCCTGAGGCTACGGCTGAGGACAGGATGGTTATCTATCACAGACAACCCTGAGGCTACGGCTGAGGACAGGATGGTTATCTATCACAGACAACCCTGAGGCTACGGCTGAGGACAGGATGGTTATCTATCACAGACAACCCTGAGGCTACGGCTGAGGACAGGATGGTTATCTATCACAGACAACCCTGAGGCTACGGCTGAGGACAGGATGGTTATCTATCACAGACAACCCTGAGGCTACGGCTGAGGTCAGGATGGTTATCTATCACAGACAACCCTGAGGCTACGGCTGAGGTCAGGATGGTTATCTATCACAGACAACCCTGAGGCTACGGCTGAGGACAGGATGGTTATCTATCACAGACAACCCTGAGGCTACGGCTGAGGTCAGGATGGTTATCTATCACAGACAACCCTGAGGCTACGGCTGAGGACAGGAACGTTATCTATCACAGACAACCCTGAGGCTACGGCTGAGGACAGGAACGTTATCTATCACAGACAACCCTGAGGCTACGGCTGAGGACAGGATGGTTATCTATCACAGACAACCCTGAGGCTACGGCTGGGGACAGGATGGTTATCTATCACAGACAACCCTGAGGCTACGGCTTAGGACAGGATGATTATCTATCACAGACAACCCTGAGGCTACGGCTGAGGACAGGATGGTTATCTATCACAGACAACCCTGAGGCTACGGCTGAGGACAGGATGGTTATCTATCACAGACAACACTGAGGCTACGGCTGAGGACAGGATGGTTATCTATCACAGACAACCCTGAGGCTAAGGCTGAGGACAGGATGGTTATCTATCACAGACAACCCTGAGGCTAAGGCTGAGGACAGGATGGTTATCTATCACAGACAACCCTGAGGCTACGGCTGAGGACAGGATGGTTATCTATCACAGACAACCCTGAGGCTACGGCTGAGGACAGGATGGTTATCTATCACAGACAACCCTGAGGCTACGGCTGAGGACAGGATGGTTATCTATCACAGACAACCCTGAGGCTACGGCTGAGGACAGGATGGTTATCTATCACAGACAACCCTGAGGCTACGGCTGAGGACAGGAACGTTATCTATCACAGACAACCCTGAGGCTACGGCTGAGGACATGAACGTTATCTATCACAGACAACCCTGAGGCTACGGCTGAGGACAGGATGGTTATCTATCACAGACAACCCTGAGGCTACGGCTGAGGACAGGAACGTTATCTATCACAGACAACCCTGAGGCTACGGCTGAGGACAGGATGGTTATCTATCACAGACAACCCTGAGGCTACGGCTGAGGACAGGAACGTTATCTATCACAGACAACCCTGAGGCTACGGCTGAGGACAGGAACGTTATCTATCACAGACAACCCTGAGGCTACGGCTGAGGACAGGATGGTTATCTATCACAGACAACCCTGAGGCTACGGCTGAGGACAGGATGGTTATCTATCACAGACAACCCTGAGGCTACGGCTGAGGACAGGATGGTTATCTATCACAGACAACCCTGAGGCTACGGCTGAGGACAGGATGGTTATCTATCACAGACAACCCTGAGGCTACGGCTGAGGACAGGATGGTTATCTATCACAGACAACCCTGAGGCTACGGCTGAGGACAGGATGGTTATCTATCACAGACAACCCTGAGGCTACGGCTGAGGACAGGATGGTTATCTATCACAGACAACCCTGAGGCTACGGCTGAGGACAGGATGGTTATCTATCACAGACAACCCTGAGGCTACGGCTGAGGACAGGATGGTTATCTATCACAGACAACCCTGAGGCTACGGCTGAGGTCAGGATGGTTATCTATCACAGACAACCCTGAGGCTACGGCTGAGGACAGGAACGTTATCTATCACAGACAACCCTGAGGCTACGGCTGAGGACAGGATGGTTATCTATCACAGACAACCCTGAGGCTACGGCTGAGGACAGGATGGTTATCTATCACAGACAACCCTGAGGCTACGGCTGAGGACAGGAACGTTATCTATCCCAGACAACCCTGAGGCTACGGCTGAGGACAGGATGGTTATCTATCACAGACAACCCTGAGGCTACGGCTGAGGACAGGAACGTTATCTATCCCAGACAACCCTGAGGCTACGGCTGAGGACAGGATGGTTATCTATCACAGACAACCCTGAGGCTACGGCTGAGGACAGGATGGTTATCTATCACAGACAACCCTGAGGCTACGGCTGAGGACAGGAACGTTATCTATCACAGACAACCCTGAGGCTACGGCTGAGGACAGGAACGTTATCTATCACAGACAACCCTGAGGCTACGGCTGAGGACAGGATGGTTATCTATCACAGACAACCCTGAGGCTACGGCTGAGGACAGGATGGTTATCTATCACAGACAACCCTGAGGCTACGGCTGAGGACAGGATGGTTATCTATCACAGACAACCCTGAGGCTACGGCTGAGGTCAGGATGGTTATCTATCACAGACAACCCTGAGGCTACGGCTGAGGACAGGATGGTTATCTATCACAGACAACCCTGAGGCTACGGCTGAGGACAGGATGGTTATCTATCACAGACAACCCTGAGGCTACGGCTGAGGTCAGGATGGTTATCTATCACAGACAACCCTGAGGCTACGGCTGAGGTCAGGATGGTTATCTATCACAGACAACCCTGAGGCTACGGCTGAGGACAGGATGGTTATCTATCACAGACAACCCTGAGGCTACGGCTGAGGACAGGATGGTTATCTATCACAGACAACCCTGAGGCTACGGCTGAGGTCAGGATGGTTATCTATCACAGACAACCCTGAGGCTACGGCTGAGGACAGGATGGTTATCTATCACAGACAACCCTGAGGCTACGGCTGAGGTCAGGATGGTTATCTATCACAGACAACCCTGAGGCTACGGCTGAGGACAGGAACGTTATCTATCACAGACAACCCTGAGGCTACGGCTGAGGACAGGAACGTTATCTATCACAGACAACCCTGAGGCTACGGCTGAGGACAGGATGGTTATCTATCACAGACAACCCTGAGGCTACGGCTGAGGACAGGATGGTTATCTATCACAGACAACACTGAGGCTACGGCTGAGGACAGGATGGTTATCTATCACAGACAACCCTGAGGCTAAGGCTGAGGACAGGATGGTTATCTATCACAGACAACCCTGAGGCTAAGGCTGAGGACAGGATGGTTATCTATCACAGACAACCCTGAGGCTACGGCTGAGGACAGGATGGTTATCTATCACAGACAACCCTGAGGCTACGGCTGAGGACAGGATGGTTATCTATCACAGACAACCCTGAGGCTACGGCTGAGGACAGGATGGTTATCTATCACAGACAACCCTGAGGCTACGGCTGAGGTCAGGATGGTTATCTATCACAGACAACCCTGAGGCTACGGCTGAGGACAGGATGGTTATCTATCACAGACAACCCTGAGGCTACGGCTGAGGACAGGATGGTTATCTATCACAGACAACCCTGAGGCTACGGCTGAGGTCAGGATGGTTATCTATCACAGACAACCCTGAGGCTACGGCTGAGGTCAGGATGGTTATCTATCACAGACAACCCTGAGGCTACGGCTGAGGACAGGATGGTTATCTATCACAGACAACCCTGAGGCTACGGCTGAGGTCAGGATGGTTATCTATCACAGACAACCCTGAGGCTACGGCTGAGGACAGGAACGTTATCTATCACAGACAACCCTGAGGCTACGGCTGAGGACAGGAACGTTATCTATCACAGACAACCCTGAGGCTACGGCTGAGGACAGGATGGTTATCTATCACAGACAACCCTGAGGCTACGGCTGGGGACAGGATGGTTATCTATCACAGACAACCCTGAGGCTACGGCTTAGGACAGGATGATTATCTATCACAGACAACCCTGAGGCTACGGCTGAGGACAGGATGGTTATCTATCACAGACAACCCTGAGGCTACGGCTGAGGACAGGATGGTTATCTATCACAGACAACACTGAGGCTACGGCTGAGGACAGGATGGTTATCTATCACAGACAACCCTGAGGCTAAGGCTGAGGACAGGATGGTTATCTATCACAGACAACCCTGAGGCTAAGGCTGAGGACAGGATGGTTATCTATCACAGACAACCCTGAGGCTACGGCTGAGGACAGGATGGTTATCTATCACAGACAACCCTGAGGCTACGGCTGAGGACAGGATGGTTATCTATCACAGACAACCCTGAGGCTACGGCTGAGGACAGGATGGTTATCTATCACAGACAACCCTGAGGCTACGGCTGAGGACAGGATGGTTATCTATCACAGACAACCCTGAGGCTACGGCTGAGGACAGGAACGTTATCTATCACAGACAACCCTGAGGCTACGGCTGAGGACATGAACGTTATCTATCACAGACAACCCTGAGGCTACGGCTGAGGACAGGATGGTTATCTATCACAGACAACCCTGAGGCTACGGCTGAGGACAGGAACGTTATCTATCACAGACAACCCTGAGGCTACGGCTGAGGACAGGATGGTTATCTATCACAGACAACCCTGAGGCTACGGCTGAGGACAGGAACGTTATCTATCACAGACAACCCTGAGGCTACGGCTGAGGACAGGAACGTTATCTATCACAGACAACCCTGAGGCTACGGCTGAGGACAGGATGATTATCTATCACAGACAACCCTGAGGCTACGGCTGAGGACAGGATGGTTATCTATCACAGACAACCCTGAGGCTACGGCTGAGGACAGGATGGTTATCTATCACAGACAACCCTGAGGCTACGGCTGAGGACAGGAACGTTATCTATCACAGACAACCCTGAGGCTACGGCTGAGGACAGGAACAGGACATCCAGCATCCTGTTTATGGTGTAGCTAGCTAAGTTGCTAACACCCATAGCTAGCTAAGTTGCTAACACCTGTAGCTAGCGAAGTTGCTAACACCTGTAGCTAGCTAAGTTGCTAACACCTGTAGCTAGCTAAGTTGCTAACAACTGTAGCTAGCTAAGTTGCTAACACCTGTAGCTAGCTAAGTTGCTAACACCTGTAGCTAGCTAAGTTGCTAACACCTGTAGCTAGCTAAGTTGCTAACACCTGTAGCTAGCTAAGTTGCTAACACCCGTAGGTAGTCACCACAAAGCAATTTATTACGTTATTTGTTGGCCATTCCCTGAACTCGTTGGTGGTGTTTGTAGCCTAGCTACTAGTAATGGTAACGCTCTCCTACCGACTTCTTGTTCTTTTTCATTGAACCGTTACTGATAACAAATAGTAAATGATTTTCTAGCAAGGCATCATAGTTTTCTGTAGTCATGTTTGATTGCATGGAATGACTTGGCCATAGTGAAGGTCCATAAGTAGGACACATACCTAGCCAGAGCTATATAGCTACACACAGGGCATTCAGAAAGTATTCAGACCCATTTTTTTCTTACATTAAACTGTTGTTTTCCCTTCATCAATCTATACACAATAGCCCATACTGACATCACAATAACCCATAATGACATCACAATAGCCCATACTGACATCACAATAGCCCATAATGACATCACAATAGCCCATACTGACATCACAATAACCCATAATGACATCACAATAGCCCATACTGACATCACAATAACCCATAATGACATCACAATAGCCCATACTGACAAAGCAAAAACAGATTTTTTAAAACATTTTGCAAATGTATTAAAAATACAAAACTGAAATATCAAATTTACATAAGTATTCAGACCCTTTACTCAGTACTTTGTTGAAGCACCTTTGGCAGCGATTACAGCCTCAAGTCTTCTTGGGTTTGACGCTACAAGCTTGGCACATCTGGGGAGTTTCTCCCATTCTTCTCTGCAGATCCTCTCAAGCTCTGTCAGGTTGGATGGGGAGCGTCCCTGCACAGCTATTTTCAGGTTTCTCCAGAGATGTTCAATCGGGTTCTGGTACGGGCTCTGGCCAGGTCACTCAAGGACATTCAGAGACTTGTCCTGAAGCCACTCCTGCATTATCTTGACTGTGTGCTTAGGGTCACTGTCCTATTGGAAGGTGGATCTTCGCTCCAGTCTGAGGTCCCGAGCGCTCTGGAGCAGGTTTTCATTAAGGATCTCTCTGTACTTTGCTCCGTTCATCTTTCCCTAGATCCTGACTAGTCTCCCAGTCCCTGCCACTGGAAAACATCCCCATAGCATGATGCTGCCGCCACCATGCTTCACCGTAGGGATGGTGCCAGGTTTCCTACAGACGTGACGATTGGTATTCAGGCCAAAGAGTTCAATCTTGGTAACATCAGACCAGATAATCTTGTTTCTCATGGTCTGAGAGTCTGTATGTGCCTTTTGGCAAACTCCAAGCAGGCTGTCATGTGCCTTTTACTGAGGAGTGGATTCCGTCTGGCCACTCTATCATAAAGGCCTGATTGGTGGAGTGCTGGTTGTCCTTCTGGAAGGTTCTCCGTCTCCACAGAGGAACTATGAAGCTCTGTCAGAGGGACCATTAGGTTATTGGTCACCTCCCTGACCAAGGCCCTTCTCCCGATCCGCCCACAGTGGTGCAAGAGCCTTCTGCAGGGACGGAGGAGCTAACAGAGCTCACCCTGGGGGAGGACCCTCACCGCTGTGCTCCAACCTACTTCTGATGTGGAGTCACATCTGGTTTCCACCATTTTTCAGAGTCTTCTCCAGAGCCAGAGGAGCTACCAGAATTCACTCTGTGGGGAGCACCGTACCACTGTTCTACAGCCCTGTGGGGAGCACCGTACCACTGTTCTACAGCCCTGTGGGGAGCACCGTACCACTGTTCTCCAGCCCTGTGGGGAGCACCGTACCCTGGGGGAGCACCATACCGCTGTTCTACAGCCCTGGGGAGCACCATACCGCTGTTCTACAGCCCTGGGGGGAGCACCATACCACTGTTCTCCAGCCCTGGGGGAGCACCATACCACTGTTCTACAGCCCTGGGGGGAGCACCATACCGCTGTTCTCCAGCCCTGGGGGAGCACCATACCACTGTTCTACAGTCCTGGGGGGAGCACCATACCGCTGTTCTACAGCCCTGGGGGAGCACCATACCACTGTTCTACAGCCCTGGGGGAGCACTATACCACTGTTCTACAGCCCTGGGGGAGCACCATACCACTGTTCTCCAGCCCTGGGGGAGCACCGTACCACTGTTCTCCAGCCCTGTGGGGAGCACCGCACCACTGCTCTACAGCCCTGGGGGAGCACCGTACCACTGTTCTACAGCCCTATGGGGAGCACCGTACCACTGTTCTACAGCCCTGTGGGGAGCACCGTACCACTGTTCTACAGCCCTGGGGAAGCACCGTACCACTGTTCTACAGCCCTGGGGAAGCACCGTACCACTGTTCTACAGCCCTGGGGAAGCACCGTACCACTGTTCTACAGCTCTGGGGGAGCACCATACCACTGTTCTCCAGATGACTTTCAACATAAGAGTCCCTCACACTGGCGCTACAGCCTTCTCCAGGGACAGAGGAGCTACAGTACCAGATCACCCTGAGAGAGCCCCCTACTCCAGCCGACGTATCAGAATGTCATTCGGCCCCTACCTGGTGGGACTTGCCTGTCACCACCTTCGTGTCTCTGCTGGCCACCCCAGCTAGTGCCCTGCCCTGCCAGCTCCAGTCTCAAGAGTCCTGTTACCTCTCTCCAGACAACTCCTCGGGAGAAGAGACATCCCAGTGGGCAACTCTCCAGACCTCCCCATGACGGAACCTCCAGACCTCCCCGTGACAGAACCCCCAGACCTCCCCGTGACGGAACCTCCAGACCTCCCCGTGACGGAACCTCCAGACCTCCCCGTGACGGAACCTCCAGATCTCCCCATGACGGAACCTACAGACCTCCCCGTGACGGAACCTCCAGACCTCCCCGTGACGGAACCTCCAGACCTCCCCGTGACGGAACCTCCAGACCTCCCCGTGACGGAACCTCCAGACCTCCCCATGACGGAACCTCCAGACCTCCCCGTGCGTTAGCTGTAGAGCTCTAGTAACAGTGTAGGGTTAGCTGTAGAGCTCTAGTAACAGTGTAAGGTTAGGTGGGGTTGGGGGGTACGATTTGGGATGTGAATGAAGGAATGTTTTGCGTATAATTTGCTTAAGAGGCAGACCACTTTGTAATTACATTAAGCAGATTATGGCAGACAGCTGACACACACATCAGCTATGCGCAGTGACCCACCCAGGAGGTGTAGCAACAAACGGAATGACCTAAAAACAACTTGGTGCGTTGGCGAATCTTGGAAACGATCTGAATATAAACAATCTATAGCCCGTTGACGGTTTAACAAATATTATCGATACTATTAGGCCTACATAATCTACTAATAAAGGCTTAAATCCCACGATCGGCCACTGGCACACGACTACTGTTAGATCTAAAGAAAAGCCTACTGGGCACCTATATATGCACAGCTTGTTATGAATGGGCACTAGGCTACAGTTGACCATGAGCTTCCCAAAATACTGGCCCTTGTCTTCACACACACCGAGGTTACCATTGTCACGAATCACAGGAGAATTTCTACATATACTGTTATTATTATTATTATTATTATATTATTAAGCCTCAAGATAAACTCAATGTTTCTTAATTCATTCATCCCAGCACAGGTTTAAATTCCTACATTTGCAGTGCGGAGATTACATCAATGTAGCCTAACGGTGTCTTCTACACCGGGCGGGTTTTAAAGTTAGGTTATATAGTTAACAGAGAAGCGAAAAGCCCCAATTGACTGACCTGCCAAGCGCCTCTCCCGGACATTCCTCCACAGTAGATCCCAAGCCTTGGACGTGGAGTCCCGCAGCTGCTCGCTGATCGACTGGCGCAGCTGGAGCTTGGCTGACTTTCGCTTCGTCGTCATTGTAAACGGCGACACATAATACTATTAATACTACAACTACTAGCACACGGAGACTCGGTTTCCACGCACAAATAAACTACAATGACACAGAAAACCGTATTTTTTCCCGTTTAATCCCCTGATAGCTGTCTGGCTGGGTGTGAGCGGGCTTCCTCCCGCAATAGCCGTCACCGGTTTCTCCACCTGGTCCGCCGCGTCACCTTACTGTACCAAGAGAGGGTGTTTTTAAAAAAAGCCGTAAAGCGTACTACACTTTATTTTAGGTTCCCGCTTTAGTGTATGATTGTAAGGTCCCCTGTTCTTCTATCCCTCCCTGTGAATGTATGACGGATGTTTGAAGTCAGCCTGGATACACACATGCTCTCTCTCTCTCGCTCTAGCTCTCTCTCTCTCTCTCTCTCGCTCTCTCTCTCTCTCTCTCTCTCTCTCTCGCTCTAGCTCTCTCTCTCTCTCTCTCTCGCTCTCTCTCTCTCTCTCTGTCTCTCTCTCTCTCTCTCGCTCTCTCTCTCTGTCTCTCTCTCTCTCTCTGTGTGTGCGACAATGCCAGATGTGAGTGAGTGAGGGGTTTTTGAAGTTTCCTGCTGCTCTCACTCTATTGCTTATGCACGCCCCCCCCCCTATCTCTCTGTCAGACAAGAGCCTCTGTCAGCGATTAGCCCCCCCCCCCCAAAGTCAAAATTGGCTATATCATAAAAATGAATTCAAACAAAAATGTGCTTTTTTTGGTCTTAATTTAAGGTTAAGGTTAGGGTATAAGGTTAGCAGTGTGGTTCAGGTCAGAGTTAAGGTTATGGTTAGTTTTAAAAACACAGGAGGTTGTTGGGGGGGGTGGGGCAGCTAATAGTAATGGTCTGGAACAGAGCGAATGGAATGGTCATTACCACAAACCAGTCCTCCCCAATTAAGGTGCCACCAGCCTCCTGTGGTTGGAATCACCTTTCAGAAGATATACTGAAGTAAAATATAAACGTAAACATGGAAAATGTTTCATGACCTGAAATAAAAGATCCCGGAAATGTTCCATACGCACAAAATTTCTCTCAAATGTTTGGTGCCCAAATGTGTTTACATACCAGTTAGTGAGCATGTCTCCTTTGCCAAGATAATCCATCCACCTGACAGGTGTGGCATATCAAGAAGATGATTAAACAACATGATCATTACACAGGTGCACCTTGTGCTGGGGACAATAAAAGGCCACTATAAAATATGCAGTTTTGTCACGCAACACAATGCCACAAATGTGTCATGTTTTAAGGGAGCGAGCAATTGGCATGCTGACTGCAGGAATGTCCACCAGAGCTGTTGGCATGCTGACTGCCGGTATGTCCACCAGAGCTGTTGGCATGCTGACTGCAGGAATGTCCACCAGAGCTGTTGGCATGCTGAATGCAGGAATGTCCACCAGAGCTGTTGGCATGCTGACTGCAGGAATGTCCACCAGAGCTGTTGGCATGCTGACTGCAGGAATGTCCACCAGAGCTGTTGGCATGCTGACTGCAGGAATGTCCACCAGAGCTGTTGGCATGCTGACTGCAGGAATGTCCACCAGAGCTGTTGGCATGCTGACTGCAGGAATGTCCACCAGAGCTGTTGGCATGCTGACTGCAGGAATGTCCACCAGAGCTGTTGGCATGCTGACTGCAGGAATGTCCACCAGAGCTGTTGGCAGAGAATTTAATGTTCATTTCTCTATTAAAAGCTGTTTTAGAGAATTTGGCAATACCTCCAACCGGCCTCACAACCACAGACCACACCAGCCCAGGACCTCCACATCCGGCCTCTTCACCTGAGGGATCATCTGAGACCACCCACCAGGACCTCCACATCCGGCTTCTTCACCTGCAGGATCGTCTGAGACCAGCCACCCGGACAGCTGATGAAACTGAGGAATATTTCTGTCTGTAATAAATCCCTTTTGTGGGGAAAAACTAATTCTGATTGGCTGATTGGCCTGACTCCCAAGTGGGTGAGCCACGGCTGCGCCCCTGCCCAGTCATGTGAAATCCATAGATTAGTGAATTTAATGAAATGAATTTATTTCAATTGACTGATTTCCTTATATGGACTGTAACTCAGTAAAATCAGTTTACATTTGAGAAATAGGCGGAGTTTATAACTTCGTGGCTGTGGTAACTAGTGCTGACCCGAAGTTGTTGACTGCTTGCCAATGGCTAGCAGTTTCTTACTGGAGATAAAAACGGATGATTGAGAACATAAATGAATTATTTAATGTAACAAATCAAACATTAAGCCTCATAATTCATGTTAACCTCGTAAACAATTGATGATATCCATGTTAACCTCGTAAACAATTGATGATATCCATGTTAACCTCGTAAACAATTGATGATATCCATGTTAACCTCGTAAACAATTGATGATATCCATGTTAACCTCGTAAACAATTGATGATACTCCATGTTAACCTCGTAAACAATTGATGATACTCCATGTTAACCTCGTAAACAATTGATGATACTCCATGTTAACCTCGTAAACAATTGATGATACTCCATGTTAACCTCGTAAACAATTGATGATATCCATGTTAACCTCGTAAACAATTGATGATATTCATGTTAACCTCGTAAACAATTGATGATATCCATGTTAACCTCGTAAACAATTGATGATATCCATGTTAACCTCGTAAACAATTGATGATATTCATGTTAACCTCGTAAACAATTGATGATATTCATGTTAACCTCGTAAACAATTGATGATATTCATGTTAACCTCGTAAACAATTGATGATACTCCATGTTAACCTCGTAAACAATTGATGATACTCCATGTTAACCTCGTAAACAATTGATGATATCCATGTTAACCTCGTAAACAATTGATGATAATTCATGTTAACCTCGTAAACAATTGATGATATCCATGTTAACCTCGTAAACAATTGATGATATCCATGTTAACCTCGTAAACAATTCATTTGAAGCGTTTATTTGCTGAAACGTTGCCCGGCTATTAAAAAGGGATATTTGAGACGGTGATTAATTTTACGTTTGACGTTAATCTGAACTCTAAAGGTTTCCCTGACACATAGTAAAACATAGTCTTGGACTGAAACGCACCGCTAACAACCTATAGGACGTATGTGAACGGAATCGCTGGCCCTACGAGCTACGCTATGCCACGAATGTCTAAAAGATGAAGCACAGGAGACTCTCTCAGCGGCTGGATAACCCTCAGCCTCTTTCTCTCACATCAGATGTCCTGTTTGTCTACCTCGACCTCAGCACATCTACCTCAACCCCATCACATCTACCTCAACCCCATCATTTCTACCTCAACCCATCATATCTATCTCAACCCCAACACATCTACCTCAACCCCATCATATCTACCTCAACCCCATCATATCTACCTCAACCCCATCATATCTACCTCAACCCCATCATATCTACCTCAACCCCATCATATCTATCTCAACCCCAACACATCTACCTCAACACCAACAAATCTACCTCAACCCCAACACATCTACCTCAACCCCAACAAATCTAGCTCAACCCCAACACATCTACCTCAACCGCAACACATCTACCTCAACCCCATCACATATACATAGACACCAAAGCATCAACCCCAACACCAACACATCTACCTCAACCCCATCACATCTACCTCAACCCCATCATATCTACCTCAACCCCAACACATCTACCTCAACCCCATCATATCTACCTCAACCCCATCACATCTACCTCAACCCCATCATAACTACCTCAACACATCTACCTCAACCACATCACATCTACCTCAACCCCATCATATCTACCTCAACCCCAACACATCTACCTCAACCCCATCATATCTACCTCAACCCCAACACATCTACCTCAACACCAACAAATCTACCTCAACCCCAACACATCTACCTCAACCCCAACACATCTACCTCAACCCCATCACATCTACCTCAACCCCATCACATCTACCTCAACCTCAGCACATCTACCTCAACACCAAAGCATCTACCTCAACACATCTGCACATGTACACACGCACACACACACACTTTACACCCATGGAGACTCCTTCAAGGTGATGTAGTGGAAAACGATTGTAAACGATGATCTCCGTTCACGATGAGTAAACTTACACTCCTTATATTTTCAATACGTGTTAAAGAAAAAGGTGTGTGCCGCCCTGTCCTGTCCTGACCTGTCCTGTCCTGACCTGTCCTGTCCTGACCTGTCCTGAACTGTCCTGACCTGTCCTGACCTGTCCTGTCCTGTCCTGACCTGTCCTGTCCTGACCTGTCCTGACCTGTCCTGACCTGTCATGACCTGTCCTGACCTGTCCTGCCCTGTCCTGTCCTGACCTGTCCTGTTCTGACCTGTCCTGACCTGTCCTGTCCTGACCTGTCCTGCCCTGTCCTGTCCTGTCCTGCCCTGCCCTATCCTGACCTGCCCTTCCCTGTTCTGCCCTGTCCTGACCTGCCCTGTCCTGACCTGTCCTGCCCTGCCCTGACCTGCCCTGTCCTGCCCTGCAAGATCCTGCCCTGTCCTGCCCTGTCCTGCTCTGTCCTGTCCTGCCCTGTCCTGTCCTGCCCTCGCCTGCCCTGCCCTGCCCTGTCCTGCCCTGTCCTGACCTGACCTGTCCTGACCTGTCCTGTCCTGACCTGTCCTGTCCTGCCCTCGCCTGCCCTGTCCTGTCCTGTTCTTGCCTGACCTGTCCTGTCCTGTCCTGCCCTGTCCTGACCTGTCCTGACCTGCCCTGTCCTGACATGCCCTGTCCTGCTCTGTCCTGCCCTGCCCTGTCCTGTCCTGCCCTGTCCTGCCCTGTCCTGTCCTGCCTTGTCCTGACCTGTCCTGACCTGCCCTGCCCTGTCCTGCTCTGTCCTGTCCTGCCCTGTCCTGTCCTGTCCTTGCCTGCCCTGTCCCGCCCTGTCCTGCCCTGCCCTGACCTGCCCTGTCCTGCCCTGCAAGATCCTGCCCTGTCCTGCCCTGTCCTGCTCTGTCCTGTCCTGCCCTGTCCTGTCCTGCCCTCGCCTGCCCTGCCCTGCCCTGTCCTGCCCTGTCCTGACCTGTCCTGACCTGACCTGTCCTGTCCTGACCTGTCCTGTCCTGCCCTCGCCTGCCCTGTCCTGTCCTGTTCTTGCCTGACCTGTCCTGTCCTGTCCTGACCTGCCCTGTCCTGACCTGTCCTGACCTGCCCTGTCCTGACCTGCCCTGTCCTGCCCTGTCCTGCCCTGTCCTGCCCTGCCCTGTCCTGTCCTGTCCTGCCTTGTCCTGACCTGTCCTGCCCTGCCCTGCCCTGCCCTGCCCTGTCCTGCTCTGTCCTGTCCTGCCCTGTCCTGTCCTGTCCTTGCCTGCCCTGTCCCGCCCTGTCCTGTCCTGCCCTGTCCTGTCCTGTTCTTGCCTGTCCTGCCCTGCCCTGTCCTGTCCTGCCCTCGCCTGTCCTGCCCTGCCCTGCCCTGTCCTGTCCTGTCCTGTTCTTGCCTGTCCTGCCCTGCCCTGCCCTGTCCTGTCCGGCCCTGTCCTGTCCTGCCCTGTCCTGTTCTTGCCTGCCCTGTCCCGCCCTGTCCTGCCCTGTCCTGTCCTGTCCTGTTCTTGCCTGTCCTGCCCTGCCCTGTCCTGTCCTGCCCTCGCCTGTCCTGCCCTGCCCTGTCCTGTCCTGTTCTTGCCTGCCCTGTCCTGTCCTTGCCTGCCCTGCCCTGCCCTGCCCTGCCCTGCCCTGCCCTGTCCTGTCCTGTCCTTGCCTGTCCTTGCCTGCCCTGCCCTGTCCTGCCCTGCCCTGCCCTGCCCTGCCCTGCCCTGTCTTGTCCTTGCCGGCCCTGCCCTGTCCTGTCCTTGCCTGCCCTGCCCTGCCCTGCCCTACAATACCCTCGCCTGCACTGCCCTGCCCTGCCCTGTCCTGTCCTGTCTTGTCCTGTCCTGCCCTGTCGTGTCCTTGCCTGTCCTGTCCTGCCCTGGGTCTGGGTATCTGGTATGACTCACGGTGGGGATATTGAGAGCAGAGCTGCTAATTTATAACAGTTAACATGCTGACATGACTGGTGACTGGAGGTGATGAGAGGAGAGGAAAGGAGAGAAATGAGGGGTGATGAGAGGAGAGGAAAGGAAAGGAGAGAGAGGAGGCACACATCACACACCAGACACACACACACACACACACAGATATTTTACACCCTTGGAGCACCAGAATAACCCAGAGGCGTAACCTGAAGCCTTAAAGTCTGGAGCAGAGAAACAACCGGGGTGACCAGGGTCTGAAACATCAGAGTCTCTGTGTCAATGCGTCAGAAATTATCAGGACACTATAACACAATCATACATTAACACTTTACCAGCTAAAGAACACATCGCAAAAACTCTCCCTGTCATAACTGATTAAAACCTACCACCCAGGACAATTAGATAAACCCCTACCCCGCAGGAGAACAACTAGATAAACCCCTACCCCCCAGGAGAACTAGATAAAACCCTACCACCCAGGACAACTAGATAAACCCCTACCACCCAGAACAACTGGATAAAGCCCTACCACCCAGAATAACTAGATATACCCCTACCACCCAGGACAACTAGATAAACCCCTACCACCCAGGACAACTAGATAAACCCCTACCACCCAGGACAACTAGATAAACCCCTACCTCCCAGGACAACTAGATAAACCCCTACCACCCAGGACAACTAGATAAACCCCTACCACCCAGGACAACTAGATAAATCACTACCACCCAGGACAACTAGATAAACCCCTACCACCCAGAACATCTAGATAAATCCCTACCACCCAGGACAACTAGATAAACCCCTACCACCCAGAACAACTAGATAAACACCTACCACCCAGGAGAAAAAATAGATAAACCCCTACCACCCAGGAGAACTAGATAAACCCCTACCACCCAGGAGAACAACTAGATAAACCGCTACCTCCCAGGACAACTAGATAAACCCCTACCACCCAGGAGAACAACTAGATAAACCCCTACCACCCAGGACAACTAGATTAACCCCTACCACCCAGAACAACTAAATAAACCCTTACCACCCATGACAACTAGATAAACCCCTACCACACAGGAGAACAACTACATCAACCCCTACCACCCAGGAGAACTAGATAAACCCCTACCACCCAGGACAACTAGATAAAACCCTACCACCCAGGATAACAACTAAATAAACCCCTACCCCCCAGGACAACTAGATAAACCCCTACCACACAGGAGAACAACTAGATAAACCCCTACCACCCAGGACAACTAGATAAAACACCTACCACTCAGGACAACTAGATAAACCCCTACCACCCAGGAGAACTAGATAAACCCCTACCACCCAGGACAACTAGATAAACCCCTACCACCCAGGACAACTAGATAAACCCCTACCACCCAGGAGAACTAGATAAATCCCTACCACCCAGGAGAACTAGATAAACCCCTACCACCCAGGAGAACAACTAGATAAACCCTACCACCCAGAACAACTAGATAAACCCCCACCACCCAGAACAACTAGATAACCCCTACCTCCCAGGAGAACTAGATAAACCCCTACCACTCAGGACAACTAGATAACCCCTACCACTCAGGACAACTAGATAACCCCTACCACCCAGGACAACTAGATAAATCCCTACCACCCAGGATAACTAGATAAACCCCTACAACCCAGGAGAACTAGATAAACCCCGACCACCCATGACAACTAGATAAACCCCTACCACCCAGGACAACTAGATAAATCCCTACCACCCAGGATAACTAGATAAACCCCTACAACACAGGACAACTAGATAAACCCCTACCACCCATGACAACTAGATAAACCCCTACCACCCAGGAGAACTAGATAAACCCCTACCACCCATGACAACTAGATAAACCCCTACCACCCAGGAGAACTAGATAAACCGGAGAGAAAATAGATAAACCCCTACCACCCAGGAGAACTAGATAAACCCCTACCACCCAGGAGAACAACTAGATGAACCCCTACCACCCAGGACAACTAGATTAACCCCTACCACCCAGAACAACTAAATAAACCCTTACCACCCATGACAACTAGATAAACCCCTACCACACAGGAGAACAACTACATCAACCCCTACCACCCAGGAGAACTAGATAAACCCCTACCACCCAGGACAACTAGATAAAACCCTACCACCCAGGATAACAACTAGATAAAACCCTACCACCCAGGATAACAACTAGATAAACCCCTACCCCCAGGACAACTAGATAAGCCCCTACCACACAGGAGAACAACTAGATAAACCCCTACCACCCAGGACAACTAGATAAACCCCTACCACCCAGAACAACTAGATAAAGCCCTACCACCCAGGACAAATAGATAAACCCCTACCACCCAGGACAACTAGATAAACCCCTACCACCCAGGAAAACAACTAGATAAACCCCTACCACCCAGGAGAACAACTAGATAAACCCCTACCACCCAGGACAACTAGATAAACCCCTACCACTCAGGACAACTAGATAAACCCCTACCACCCAGGAGAACTAGATAAACCCCTACCACCCAGGACAACTAGATAAACCCCTACCACCCAGGACAACTAGATAAACCCCTACCACCCAGGACAACTAGATAAACCCCTACCACCCAGGAGAACTAGATAAATCCCTACCACCCAGGAGAACTAGATAAACCCCTACCACCCAGGAGAACAACTAGATAAACCCTACCACCCAGAACAACTAGATAAACCCCTACCACCCAGAACAACTAGATAAACCCCTACCACCCAGGACAACTAGATAAACCCCTACCCCCCAGGAGAACTAGATAAACCCCTACCACCCAGGAGAACTAGATAAACCCCTACCACCCAGGACAACTAGGTAAACCCCCACCACCCAGAACAACTAGATAAACCCCTACCACCCAGGACAACTAGATAAACCCCTACCACCCAGGACAACCAGATAAACCCCTACCACCCAGGAGAACTAGATAAACCCCTACCACCCAGGAGAACTAGATAAACCCCTACCACCCAGGACAACTAGATAAACCCCTACCACCCAGGACAACTAGATAAACCCCTACCACTCATGATAACTAGATAAACCCCTACCACCCAGGAGAACTAGATAAACCCCTACCACCCAGGAGAACTAGATAAACCCCTACCACCCAGGACAACTAGATAAACCCCTACCACCCAGGACAACTAGATAAACCCCTACCACCCAGGACAACTAGATAAACCCCTACCACCCAGGAGAACTAGATAAACCCCTACCACCCAGGAGAACTAGATAAACCCCTACCACCCAGGAGAACTAGATAAACCCCTACCTCCCAGGAGAACAACTAGATAAACCCCTACAACCCAGAACAACTAGATAAACCCCTACAACCCAGGACAACTAGATAAACCCCTACCAAATCATCAAATCAAATCAAATCAAATTTTATTTGTCACATACACATGGTTAGCAGATGTTAATGCGAGTGTAGCGAAATGCTTGTGCTTCTAGTTCCGACAATGCAGTAATAACGAACAAGTAATCTAACTAAAAATTCCAAAACTACTGTCTTATACACAGTGTAAGGGGATAAAGAATATGTACATAAGGATATATGAATGAGTAATGGTACAGAGCAGCATAGGCAAGATACAGTAGATGATATCGAGTGCAGTATAACATATGAGATGAGTATGTAAACAAAGTGGCATAGTTAAAGTGGCTAGTGATACATGTATTACATAAGGATGCAGTCGATGATATAGAGTACAGTATATACGTATGCATATGAGATGAATAATGTAGGGTAAGTAACATTATATATGGTAGCATTGTTTAAAGTGGCTAGTGATATATTTACATCATTTCCCATCAATTCCCATTATTAAAGTGGCTGGAGTTGAGTCAGTGTCATTGACAGTGTGTTGGCAGCAGCCACTCAATGTTAGTGGTGGCTGTTTAACAGTCTGATGGCCTTGAGATAGAAGCTGTTTTTCAGTCTCTCGGTCCCAGCTTTGATGCACCTGTACTGACCTCGCCTTCTGGATGACAGCGGGGTGAACAGGCAGTGGCTCAGGGTGGTTGATGTCCTTGATGATCTTTATGGCCTTCCTGTAGCATCGGGTGGTGTAGGTGTCCTGGAGGGCAGGTAGTTTGCCCCCGGTGATGCGTTGTGCAGACCTCACTACCCTCTGGAGAGACTTACGGTTGAGGGCGGTGCAGTTGCCATACCAGGCGGTGATACAGCCCGCCAGGATGCTCTCGATTGTGCATCTGTAGAAGTTTGTGAGTGCTTTTGGTGACAAGCCGAATTTCTTCAGCCTCCTGAGGTTGAAGAGGCGCTGCTGCGCCTTCTTCACGATGCTGTCTGTGTGAGTGAACCAATTCAGTTTGTCTGTGATGTGTATGCCGAGGAACTTAAAACTTGCTACCCTCTCCACTACTGTTCCATCGATGTGGATAGGGGGGTGTTCCCTCGGCTGTTTCCTGAAGTCCACAATCATCTCCTTAGTTTTGTTGACGTTGAGTGTGAGGTTATTTTCCTGACACCACACTCCGAGGGCCCTCACCTCCTCCCTGTAGGCCGTCTCGTCGTTGTTGGTAATCAAGCCTACCACTGTTGTGTCGTCCGCAAACTTGATGATTGAGTTGGAGGCGTGCGTGGCCACGCAGTCGTGGGTGAACAGGGAGTACAGGAGAGGGCTCAGAACGCACCCTTGTGGGGCCCCAGTGTTGAGGATCAGCGGGGAGGAGATGTTGTTGCCTACCCTCACCACCTGGGGGCGGCCCGTCAGGAAGTCCAGTACCCAGTTGCACAGGGCGGGGTCGAGACCCAGGGTCTCGAGCTTGATGACGAGCTTGGAGGGTACTATGGTGTTGAATGCCGAGCTGTAGTCGATGAACAGCATTCTCACATAGGTATTCCTCTTGTCCAGATGGGTTAGGGCAGTGTGCAGTGTGGTTGAGATTGCATCGTCTGTGGACCTATTTGGGCGGTAAGCAAATTGGAGTGGGTCTAGGGTGTCAGGTAGGGTGGAGGTGATATGGTCCTTGACTAGTCTCTCAAAGCACTTCATGATGACGGATGTGAGTGCTACGGGCGGTAGTCGTTTAGCTCAGTTACCTTAGCTTTCTTGGGAACAGGAACAATGGTGGCCCTCTTGAAGCATGTGGGAACAGCAGACTGGTATAGGGATTGATTGAATATGTCCGTAAACACACCGGCCAGCTGGTCTGCGCATGCTCTGAGGGCGCGGCTGGGGATGCCGTCTGGGCCTGCAGCCTTGCGAGGGTTAACAAGTTTA
>NC_034201.2:47678196-47695121 GCF_002021735.2 Oncorhynchus kisutch
GCAGGGAGAGAGAGGGAAGGAGGGATGGATGGAGAGGTGGAGAGGTGGAGAGGAGGAGAGGAGGAGAGGTGGAGAGGTGGAGAGGAGGAGAGGAGGAGAGGAGGAGAGGTGGAGAGGTGGAGAGGAGGAGAGGAGGAGAGGAGGAGAGGAGGAGAGGTGGAGAGGAGGAGAGGAGGAGAGGTGGAGAGGAGGAGAGGTGGAGAGGAGGAGAGGAGGAGAGGTGGAGAGGAGGAGAGGAGGAGAGGAGGAGAGGAGGAGAGGTGGAGAGGAGGAGAGGAGGAGAGGAGGAGAGGTGGAGAGGAGGAGAGGTGGAGAGGAGGAGAGGAGGAGAGGAGGAGAGGTGGAGAGGTGGAGAGGAGGAGAGGAGGAGAGGTTCTAAACGTAGGTTTATTGTGTTTCAATCGTCTGCTAATAAAATACAGAGAAATATGCAGGAAGTGGGGAAATGTATGTGTGTGGGTGTGTCTGTGTGTGTGTGTGTGTGTGTGTGTCTGTGTGTGTGCGTGTGCATGCGAGTGTGTGTGTGTGTGTGTGTGTGTGTGTGTGTGTGTGTGTGTGTGTGTGTGTGTGTGTGTGTGTGTGTGTGTGTGTGTGTGTGTGCGTGTGAGCTGTGGATCAGAGTAGAACAAGGAAGCTCCTCACTCTCCTGCCAGGGGGAAATAAATCACCAACAAGCTATCATGGTCCAAACACACTAAGACAACACATTTTCCCCCTCAGGAGACTGAAAAGATTTGGCATGGGTCCTCAGATCCTCAAAAGATTCTACAGCTGCACCATCGAGAGCATCCTGACCGGTTGCATCACCGCCTGGTAAGGCAACTGCTCGGCATCTGACAGTAAGCCACTACAGATGTTCGTGCGTACTACCCCGTACATCACTGGGGCCAAGCTTCCTGGCATCCAGGACCTCTATACCAGGCGGTGTCACCCAAGTCATAGACTGTTTTCTCTGCTACCGCTTGGTGTATTAACTGCTGACTTGTAAGATTGATGACCTTTTACTGCTGAATCAGGTAACAGAGTGTTTCTTGGTCGTCTTAAACTAAATCTACTTTGTAACAGAAGTATCCAACTCGCACACATGGTTATGGGCTTAAAAAGAAGAAGACACCTGTACCATGTCAGATATAGAGTTGAAAATGTTGAGTTTGCATCCTAGTATTAAACTTTATATCCATCACAGAAGACTGAAATGTAACAAGCTTTTTGTTTTATTGACGTTTATTAATTGTAAGATGATGAACATTTGAATAACATTCCACCCATGAGGTCACTAGGTCTTTGAATAACATTCCACCCATGAGGTCACTAGGTCTTTGAATAACATTCCACCCATGAGGTCACTAGGTCTTTGAATAACATTCCACCCATGAGGTCACTAGGTCTTTGAATAACATTCCACCCATGAGGTCACTAGGTCTTTGAATAACATTCCACCCATGAGGTCACTAGGTCTTTGAATAACATTCCACCCATGAGGTCACTAGGTCTTTGAATAACATTCCACCCATGAGGTCACTAGGTCTTTGAATAACATTCCACCCATGAGGTCACTATGTCTTTGAATAACATTCCACCCATGAGGTCACTAGGTCTTTGAATAACATTCCACCCATGAGGTCACTAGGTATTTGAATAACATTCCACCCATGAGGTCACTAGGTCTTTGAATAACATTCCACCCATGAGGTCACTAGGTCTTTGAATAACATTCCCACCCATGAGGTCACTAGGTCTTTGAATAACATTCCACCCATGAGGTCACTAGGTCTTTGAATAAACATTCCACCATGAGGTCACTAGGTCTTGAATAACATTCCACCCATGAGGTCACTAGGTCTTTGAATAACATTCCACCCATGAGGTCACTAGGTCTTTGAATAACATTCCACCCATGAGGTCACTAGGTCTTTGAATAAACATTCCACCCATGAGGTCACTAGGTCTTTGAATAACATTCCACCCATGAGGTCACTAGGTCTTTGAATAACATTCACCCATGAGGTCACTAGGTCTTTGAATAACATTCCACCCCTGAGGTCACTAGGTCTTTGATAACATTCCACCCATGAGTCACTAGGCTTGAATACACATTTCCAACCCATGAGGTTCACTAGGTCTTGAATAACATTCCACCTACATGAGGTCAATCGTAGGTTCTTTGAATAACATTCCACCCATTAGGTCACTAGGTCTTTGAATACCATTCCAACCCATGAGGTCACTACGGGTCTTTGGAATAACATTCCACCCATGGGAGGTCACTAGGCTTTGAATAACATTCCACCACATGAGGTCACTAGGTCTTGAATAACATTCCACCCCATGAGGTGCACTAAGTCTTTGAATAACATTCCACCATGAGGTCACTAGGTCTTGGAAATAACATTCCCACCCATGAGGTCACTAGGTCTTTGAAATAACATTCCACCCATCGAGGTCACCTAGGTCTTTGAATAACATTCCACCCATGAGGTCACTAGGTCTTTGAATAACATTCCACCCATGAGGTCACTAGGTCTTTGAATAACATTCCACCCATGAGGTCACTAGGTCTTTGAATAACATTCCACCCATGAGGTCACTAGGTCTTTGAAAACATTCCACCCATGAGGTCACTAGGTCTTTGAAATAACATTCCACCCATGAGGTCACTAGGTCTTGAATAACATTCCACCCATGAGGTCACTAGGTCTTTGAATAACATTCCACCCATGAGGTCACTAGGTCTTTGAATAACATTCCACCCATGAGGTCACTAGGTCTTTGTGAATAACATTCCACCCATGAGGTCACTAGGTCTTTGAATAACATTCCACCCATGAGGTCACTAGGTCTTTGAATAACATTCACACCCATGAGGTCACTAGGTCTTTGAATAACATTCCACCCATGAGGTCACTAGGTCTTGAATAACATTCCACCATGAGGTCACTAGGTCTTTGAATAACATTCACCCATGAGGTCACTAGGTCTTTGAATAACATTCCACCCATGAGGTCACTAGCGTCTTTGAATAACATTCCACCCATGAGGTCACTAGGTCTTTGAATAACATTCCACCCATGAGGTCCTAGGTCTTTGAATAACATTCCACCCATGAGGTCACTAGGTCTTTGAATAACATTCCACCCATGAGGTCACTAGGTATTTGAATAACATTCTAACCCATGAGGTCACTAGGTCTTTGAATAACATTCCACCCATGAGGTCACTAGGTCTTTGAATAACATTCCACCCATGAGGTCACTAGGTCTTTGAATAACATTCCACCCATGAGGTCACTAGGTCTTTGAATAACATTCCACCCATGAGGTCACTAGGTCTTTGAATAACATTCCACCCATGAGGTCACTAGGTCTTTGAATAACATTCCACCCATGAGGTCATAGGTCTTTGAATAACATTCCACCCATGAGGTCACTAGGTCTTTGAATAACATTCCACCCATGAGGTCACTAGGTCTTTGAATAACATTCCACCCATGAGGTCACTAGGTCTTTGAATAACATTCCACCCATGAGGTTCACTAGGTCTTTGAATACATTCCACCCATGAGGTCACTAGGTCTTTGAATAACATTCCACCCATGAGGTCACTAGGTCTTTGAATAACATTCCACCCCATGAGGTCACTAGGTCTTTGAATAACATTCCACCCATGAGGTCACTAGGTCTTTGAATAACATTCCACCCATGAGGTCACTAGGTCTTTGAATAACATTCCACCCATGAGGTCACTAGGTCTTTGAATAACATTCCACCCATGAGGTCACTAGGTCTTTGAATAACATTCCACCCATGAGGTCACTAGGTCTTTGAATAACATTCCACCCATGAGGTCACTAGGTCTTTGAATAACATTCCACCCATGAGGTCACTAGGTCTTTGAATAACATTCCACCCATGAGGTCACTAGGTCTTTGAATAACATTCACCCAATGAGGTCACTAGGTCTTTGAATAACATTCCACCATGAGGTCACTAGGTCTTTGAATAACATTCCACCCATGAGGTCACTAGGTCTTTGAAATTAACATTCCACCCATGAGGTCACTAGGTCTTTGAATAACATTCCACCCATGAGGTCTTAATCTAGGTCACTAGGTCTTTGAATAACATTCCACCCATGAGGTCACTAGGTCTTTGAATAACATTCCACCCATGAGGTCACTAGGTCTTTGAATAACATTCCACCCATGAGGTCACTAGGTCTTTGAATAACATTCCACCCATGAGGTCACTAGGTCTTTGAATAACATTCCACCCATGAGGTCACTAGGTCTTTGAATAACATTCCACCCATGAGGTCACTAGGTCTTTGAATAACATTCCACCCATGAGGTCCACTAGGTCTTTGAATAACATTCCACCCATGAGGTCACTAGGTCTTTGAATAACATTCCACCCATGAGGTCACTAGGTCTTTGAATAACAGTCCCACCCATGAGGTCACTAGGTCTTTGGAATAACATTCCACCCATGAGGTCACTAGTCTTGAATAACATTCCACCCATGAGTCACTAGGTCTTTGAATAACATTCCACCCAGGAGGTCACTAGGTCTTTGATAAATTCCACCCATGAGGTCACTAGGTCTTGAATAACATTCCACCCATGAGGTCACTAGGGTCTTTGAATAACATTCCACCCTGAGGTCACTAGTCTTTTTTTTTTCAATTTGTGAGTGTTGTTGTTTTTCGTAAACAGCGGCTGTATGGGAGGGGAGTGGTTTCTCTTCTCCTAGGCAATCAGCATCTTTGCAAGCCATCTTCGCAAGCCAATCAGCAATCAGTAATAGTACTTCAGTCTCCCCTGTTTTCTCGGCTGCAGCTGTAAGCGGCGGGTCTCGTCACCAAAACAACGACTGTCACCAAAAAAAGACCGTCACCAAAACAAAGACTGTCACCAAAACTAAGACCGTCACCAAAACAAAGACCGTCACCAAAACAAAGACCGTCACCAAAACAAAGACTGTCACCAAAACAATGACCGTCACCAAAACTAAGACAGTCACCACAACAAAGAAGGTTCCAGTTGTTTTGCAGATTTATGAAAGTCCATTCTCTCACTTGAGTATCTTACCTAGTTATTTACACATGATCTCATTTTGCTCTTTTATAACTTTGTCAATTATGTGTTTTTTCTATACTTGTTTGCTTCTCTCCCTGTGAGCTTTACAGACGCTCCCTGTCCCTTGGTTTCAAACCCCTTCTAATTTAGTGTACCCTGCGCTCAAAACACATGTGGAATTCTCTGGCAGCGTTTGGGACTGCCAAGTTCATCTTGACATTTTGGCCATGATGGAGACATGGATCACTCCAGAGAACATTGCTACTCCAGCTGCTCTGTCCTCATCTGACTGTATTTTCTCTCATCGTCCGAGATCATCTGGTCGTCACGGTGATGGCACAGGGCTACTCATGTCTCCTAGGTGGAGATGTTCTCTTTTCTCCCTCTCTCTCACCTGTCCATCTCCTCATTTGAATTCCGTGGCGTCGCTGTCAATTGTCCACTCAAGCTTAACATTGTTGTCATCTATCTCCCACCAGGTGCCCTTAGAGTTCCTCAATGACACCTTGATAAGCTCATTTACTGATGATGGCTCACCTTTACAACTTCAACCTCCTGACGTCTGCCTTCCATTTCTTTCTTTCCAACTCTCTCTTTCCACCTCCTTGCCTCTTTTTTGACCGTGAACCATCAGATCCTCCTCTCCACCCTCCTCTCCACCCTCTCAGGGCTGGGCGTCTCAGTCTCTGCACACTCTTGGATTGCATCCTCCCTGCGGATGAAACTCACTACTTTTCTACTTTCCCCCTTCTGATACCCAGGTGGCGGCACACATCTCTACGTGCCAGGCAGATATCTCAGTTTGAATATCGGCCCACCACCTCTAGCTCAACCTCCACAAGACAGAGCTGCTCTTCCTCCCGGGGAATGCCTGCCCACTTAAAGACCTCACCATCATGGTTGACAACTCCATGTCACCCACCCAGAGTGCAAATACCCTTGGCGTGACCCTGGACAACACCCTGTCGTTCTCTGCAAACATCAAAGCAGTGACTCGCTCCTACAGGTTCATGCTCTACAACATCCGTAGAGTACGACCCAACCTCACACAGGAAGTGGCACAGGTTCTAATCCAGGCACTTGTCATCTCCCATCTGGACCACTGTAAATTTCTGTTGGCTAGGCTAATAAGTCAGAGCAAACTTAGCTAGCTATACTGCCTAATACTGGTGATGGTGTAGTCCTAAATCAGCATGTTTGTGCAACAGTATCTTCTAAATCAAAGAGGAATAGGAGAAGCATGAATATGTTAGTGAAGTAGCTAAGAAAACATTTAATGTAGCCAAAGATCATAGGGTCCCCTAGGAAAACACTGCCCAACACTTTGGTTCCTACCGTGTCACAATAACTCCTTCCTGACATTTTGATTCGTTGTCATGTGAAACAAAACTGAATTCAAAGTGTCCACTATTATTTATATTTGAAACTATAGAATTAGAACAGTCGTTATATTTCCATGATTCAACAGTTCACCCAAGTGTTTTGATCTATATCACAAGTCAAATCAGAATTGCAACATATTGTTTAAAATAAGCCTAGCTTTTTTGCCCATATACTGCAGTCCTACGTGGCAGTGTGGAAATTATGTAAAATAAAAAATGCAGAAATGTATAAAAATGCAGAACACTTTATGTTATATATTATTATTATTATATTATTATATATTATTATTATATTATTATATTATTATATTATTATTGTATTATTATTATATTATTATATATTATTATATTATTATATTATTATTATATTATTATATTATTATTATTTTTATATATTATTATTATATTATTATTATATTATTATATATTATTATACATTATTATATTATATTATTATATTATTATTATTATATTATTATACATTATTATTATATTATTATTGTATTATTATTGTATTATTATATATTATTATACATTATTATTATTATATTATTATATATTATTATTATTATATTATTATACATTATTATTATATTATTATTGTATTATTATATATTATTATATTATTATTGTATTATTATTGTATTATTATATATTATTATATATTATGATTATATATTATCATGTATTATTATTATATTATTATTATATTATTATAATATTATTGTTATTATATTATTATTATATTATTATTGTATTATTATTATATTATTATATTATTATTATATTATTATAATTATATTATTATTATTATATTATTATTATATTATTATATTATTATATTCTTATTATATTTTTATATATTATTATTATATTATTATTATTATATTATTATATATTATTATTATATTATTATTATATTATTATATATTATTATTATTATTATTATATTATTATTATTATATTATTATTATTATTATTATTATATTATTATTATTATTATTATTATATATTATTATTATTATATTATTATTATTATTATTATATTATTATTATTATATTATTATTATTATTATTATTATTATATTATTATATTATTATTATTATATTATATATATTATATTATATTATTATTATATATTATTATTATATTGTATTGTTATTATTTTAAATATTTTATATATTATACTATTATATATTTTTTTTTCAATTTCGTCTAAATGACATACCCAAATCTAAATGCCTGTAGCTCAGGCCCTGACGCAAGGATATGCATATTCTTGATACCATTTGAAAGGAAACGATTTGAAGTTTGTGGAAATGTGAATTGAATGTAGGAGAATATAAAACAATAGATCTGGTAGAAGAAAATACAAAGAAAAAAATCTACCAGTCTTTTTCTACCACCATCTTTGAAATGCAAGAGAAAGGTTGTAGTTATCGCTGGTCAGTCTGGTTGTCATTCTGATACACTGCTGCCATCTTGTGGACACTATGTGCAAAAATGAGTGAATAACAAGACTTTTAGTGTGAAGTCCCCAGGTACATTTGTGCAAATCGTGAAGGAGACATTCGCATTAATTTGACATTTTTCTGCAAGAATATCATCAAATCTGTATACCTGGACTTTGATTGAGCTTTTCCAGTATTAGTAGACATATTTTAAGATCAACATTTGCAAAACAACCAGTTTTCATAACTTGTCATTTTTGTCCAAAATGAAAAGGAATGCACTCAAACTAGGTTAGAAGCTACATTTTATAACATATAGATGGTTTCCGGCTATCTAGCTAGCTTTGCTTGATCACGATTGGTGCTTATTTGACAAAGATACGGTCGTTCAAGAGATGGCCGCCCGGCGTGCCATGAAGGCGTCGCTCTCTGACCAAATATGGTGTCCTATAGGATACCCTAGGAAATAGTGAAGTCTGGCTACCTTCTAGGATCTCTGAGGAATAGATACGAATGTGATTTGACTCGTTGAAACAACGTTTAGGGTGAGATTTTCACAGATTTCTTTATTTGCAAATTGAACGAGTGGAAATACAAAACCGATCATGCTATATGGATCTTTTTAGGACATGAAAAATGATTTTATCTAACAAAACGACACTTCATGTTATCGCTGGGACCCTTTGGATGATAAATCAGAGCAAGATGATTTACAACTGTCCGGTTGACGGAACGCAGATCCTTTCAATGAACAGTATGAACCAATCAGAATGGATGAAGAAATCACCTAGAATCATATTGAAATCACTTATAATGTATGTGAATGTATGTGAATGTATGTGAATGTATGTGAATTTATGTGAATTTATGTGAATTTATGTGTTACCATCTTCGCGCAATACGCACAAAGAAAGAATAGAACTTTCATTATTTAAAAACATAAAATATTGTCAAAATAAGAAAAAAAACATGATGTGATATTTTGGCCACATCCGCCCAGCCCTAATCTACGCGCTCTCGTCAATTCACCTTTTCCATTCGCTTATGGACTTCAGTGCTCAACACAACAGCTACAGTGGGGCAAAAAAAGTATTTAGTCAGCCACCAATTGTGCAAGTTCTCCCACTTAAAAAGATGAGAGAGGCCTGTAATTTTCATCATAGGTACACTTCAACTATGACAGACAAAATTAGAAGAAAAAAATCCAGAAAATCACATTGTAGGATTTTTTATGAATTTATTTGCAAATGATGGTGGAAAATAAGTATTTGGTCAATAACAATTTTAATTAAAAAAATTATTCACATTTCTTATTTAATTTTTTTGTATCTGTGCCAAAAGAAACTCCAAGCCAAACCTTTATATCATAACCGCTACGCAGCCTACACCGTATAAGCTAACATCATTGTCAACATAGCTACTAGAACTACGCGTTAGTAAACACACAATCTAATCCATGTGTCACGCAGTACAGCAAGCAGTTTAGCAGTTACACCGGCGGGACCCCAGTGGCATTTATAAAACCGAAAGCTTACCTTGACTTCGAAGAGTAGCAGTGTTGGATATCCTTAGCCAGCTATCTAACATAAGTAGGATGAGAACCACGAGCCTCCTAGGTTTTGTATTGAAGACAATGTAAATCAAATCAAATCAAATCAAATTTATTTATATAGCCCTTCGTACATCAGCTGATATCTCAAAGTGCTGTACAGAAACCCAGCCTAAAACCCCAAACAGCAAGCAATGCAGGTGGAGAAGCACGGTGGCTAGGAAAAACTCCCTAGAAAGGCCAATACCTAGGAAGAAACCTAGAGAGGAACCAGGCTATGTGGGGTGGCCAGTCCTCTTCTGGCTGTGCCGGGTGGAGATTATAACAGAACATGGTCAAGATGTTCAATGTTCATAAATGACCAGCATGGTCGAATAATAATAAGGCAGAACAGTTGAAACTAGAGCAGCAGCACAGTCAGGTGGAAGTTGAAACTGGAGCAGCAGCATGGCCAGGTAGACTGGGGACAGCAAGGAGTCATCATGTCAGGTAGTCCTGGGGCATGGTCCTAGGGCTCAGGTCAGTTGAAACTGGAACAGCAGCATGGCCAGGTGGACTGGGGACAGCAAGGAGTCATCATGTCAGGTAGTCCTGGGGCATGGTCCTAGGGCTCAGGTCCTCCGAGAGAGAGAAAGAAAGAGAGAAGGAGAGAATTAGAGAACGCACACTTAGATTCACACAGGACACCGAATAGGACAGGAGAAGTACTCCAGATATAACAAACTGACCCCAGCCCCCCGACACATAAACTACTGCAGCATAAATACTGGAGGCTGAGACAGGAGGGGTCAGGAGACACTGAGAGGAGGACAGAAGCTAGCTGTCCTCCGGCTACACCATGTTGCTACCCTAGAGGCTACTGTAGACTGTGTGTTTTAATACGTTTTGTACACACACACACACACACACACACACTTTTGTTGGTTCATGTGTGAGTGCAAGCTCAGCCCGATAGCGGCATAATCGGACACACAGACACCCTGTCTCCTGAGAGGTCGATAGTGGCATTAACACACACACACACACACACATCCTTTCTCTGAGAGGTCGGTGGTAGCATGACCCAGCAGCCTCTGGGGTGCCATTACCCAGACTGCCCTCTTCCTGCTGGATTATCAGCGACAGTAACATGACCCGGGTCTAGGCTGGTGGTGCCACCCTGAACACACATATGCATGTAAACACTTCGGCCCAGTAAAAACACACAGAATGACACCCTGTCGCCATGAATTGGGGACCTGAACCAACGACCTCTCAGTTACCGGCCAAAGCTCCCAACTGGCCAGGCCACCAACATTCCAAGATCCCCCCTGACCCCCCACTCCCCACAGCCCCCCCCGAAAAACCTCCCCCTCCACTACCCGCCCCCAAACCCCCCTCCATCTCCAAGCCAGCCAAAACCAAAACCCGCCCAATGCATCAACGACCAACAACAAAAACAAAATAGTAAAAGGACAACAACAACAAAAGACATCAAGGAAAACAAAACAGCTGAATACGATTCAGTGCATGTGTGGCGCTATTTACGTGTGTGTGTGTGTGTGTGTGTGTGTGTGTGTGTGTGTGTGTGTGTGTGTGTGTGTGTGTGTGTGTGTGTGTGTGTGTGTGTGTGTGTGTCTGTGTGTGTGTGTGTGTGTGTCTGTGTGTGTGTGTGTGTGTGTGTGTGTGTGTGTGTGTGTGTGTGTGTGTGTGTGTGTCCAGTTTTACCCCAGATAAACACCCACTAAAGGAAATGTTACCTGTTGATGCGCTGGTCATCCTGGGTCCACCCTGGCAAGAAACAGAGACAAAGAGTATCATACACACTATATATACACTGGTCATCCTGGGTCCACCCTGACAAGAAACAGAGACAAAGAGTATCATACACACTATATATACACTGGTCATCCTGGGTCCATATATATACAATATATACACACACAGAGACACACATAAACACAATATATACAATATATACACACACAGAGACACACATACACACAATATATACAATATATACGCACAGAGACACACACGCACATTATATACACACACGCACAGAGACCCACACACAGACAGAGAGACACACACACACACACACACACACACACACACACACACAGAGAGACACACATACACACAATATACTGTATACACACACGCACAGAGACCCACACAGAGACCCACACACAGACAGAGGGACACACACACACACACACACACACGCACACACACACACACGCACACACACACGCACACACACACACACACACACACACACACACACACACACACACACACACACACACACACACACACACACACACACACACACAGAGAGACACACATACACACAATATATACACACACGCACAGAGACCCACACAGAGACCCACACACAGGCAGAGAGAGACACACACACACACACACACACACACACACACACAGAGACACACATACACACAATATATACACACACACAGAGACCCACACAGAGACAAAGAGAGAGACACACACACACACACACACACCAGAGAGACACACATACACACAATGTATACACACACGCACAGAGACCCACACACACACACAACACAGTACGACCCAGTACGACCCAGTATGACCCAGTGTGACCCAGTGTGACACAGTACGACCCAGTGTGACCCAGCGTGACCCAGTACGACCCAGTGTGATCCAGTGTGACCCAGTACGACCCAGTACGACCCAGTGTGACCCAGTGTGACCCAGTACGACCCAGTGTGACCCAGTGTAACCCAGTAAGACCCAGTACGACCCAGTACAACTCAGTGTAACCCAGTACGACCCAGTGTGACCCAGTGTAACCCAGTATGACCCAGTGTGACCCAGTGTAACCCAGTACGACCCAGTGTGACCCAGTACGCCCCAGTACAACTCAGTGTAACCCAGTACGACCCAGTGTGACCCAGTGTAACCCAGTACGACCCAGTACCACCCAGTACGACCCAGTACGACCCAGTGCCCCTGCAGTCAACAATCGTTTAAATAACCAGTAAATTCCCCCAGTGTGATGTTTGAGCATCTCCCATGTTCATAGTCAAACAAATCACTATTACACTGGGATTATACTGCACTGGGGAAATACTGTATGTTGTCTTGGCTGTTTGTGCTTGTGGAGGGGCTGGCTGTGTGTGTGTGTGTGTGTGTGTGACATAGCTCTCTGCCTCCACACTCTTCTGAATGAACTGGTTTCAGGATGTAGAGAGAGGGATGTAGAAAAAGAGGACACGAGCAGCTGAGACAGTGGTAATGATAGATAGATGTTGGATAGGAGAAGAGAGGACAAGTTAGAGAGAGAGAGAGAGAGAGAGACAGAGAGAGAGAGAGAGAGAGACAGAGAGAGAGAGAGAGAGACAGAGAGAGAGAGAGAGAGAGACAGAGAGAGAGAGAGACAGAGAGAGAGAGAGAGAGAGAGAGAGAGAGAGAGACAGAGAGACAGAGAGAATCCAGGGACTCTCTACTAAACCTAATTTAAGATCCTGTGTTTATACACAACCCCTGGGAAGGAGTGTGTGTGTGTGTGTGTGTGTGGTTTAGACAGCCGTGGTGGATCAGTCATTGTTGGCTGAAAATAAACCCTCTCTGCAACATCAGTCTGATCCCACGACCCCCTGCATCCTAACCTCATCGCTCATCTACATCATAGACTTGGATAGAAGACTCAACTTAGTATCTGTCCCGTTATGGTGTCTGTGAGAGCATGGGCAGAGATATTTTGAATTAGTCCATTTCTTCATCTACTTGTATGAGTTGGTAAACAACCTGGGGGGTGTTACTGCCACCTGGGGGGTGTTGTTTGAATAGGGACAGAAGCCAAGGTTGGAGGTTTGATGCCACCTGCAGCTATGGAGGCAGTAACTCACCCGATCACACTGTCGACAATCTCACCCCCTGTTCGTCAGCAGACCCCCCCCCCCCCCCCCCAGCCCATTCGTTGACCCTATGATGCACTGTGTGTTAATGGAAGGAAGTGAATGCGGGTGAGTTACCACCTGCAGCTATGGAATGTTTTCTCTAATCTAAATGTGGGTGAGTTACCGTCGTACTGATAACCCGACAGTTCAAGAAGGCTTGGGTTTAGGTAGGATGTTGTGGACAGGGGTGGTGATGGCTGTAATCCTATGACTCCGGATCAGAAGGTTGTGTGTTGGATCTCAGTTGTGGATAATGGGTTGATATTTGGGGTTTTATCTCTATCCCTTAACCCTTTACTCTAACCATTCAGACTGAGTGCCTATAAACTTAATAACCCTTATCTTTGAAATTTGACCAACTGGAACGATACAGAGCATCATGAGCAACTACAAAACAACGTTGAAATCTGACGTTTGGAGAAAGAGGATGAAAGTCTAATACTGCATGGAGACGGTGAGCTCTTGTTGAAAACTGGAGCTGGACAGAACCACCAACCCACATGCTGTACACATGAATACACACACACACACACACACACACACACACACACACACACACACACACATCCACACACCCACACACACACACACACACAACACACACACACACACACACACACACACACACACACACACACACACACACACACACACACACACACACACACACACACACACACACAGTTTAACAGAGTATCATAGCATGTCTTACCTTGCTCGGTCTGTAGCTGAGGTGTGTGGAGGGAAGAGTGGGTAAGGGGTCTGCTGCCGAACAGGGGGTGAGGTTGTCGTCTGGGGCTGAGGTGTGTGGGTGTGTGGAGGGAAGAGTAGGTAAGGGGTCTGCTGCCGAACAGGGGGTGAGATTGTCGTCTGGGGCTGAACAGTGTGATCTTTGTGAGTCTGTCTGGAGGTCTGGAGGTACTGTGGTCCTGCACCAGGCCACTGCTCACCATCCTTCCCACGACAGGAGCACTCTGTGGGGACAGAGAGAGACGTGAGAGGGGGATAGAGAGAGAGAGAGAGAGAGAGAGAGAGAGAGAGAGAGAGAGAGAGAGAGAGAGAGAGAGAGAGAGAGAGAGAGAGAGAGAGACAGAGACAGAGGGACAGAGAGAGACGTGAGAGGGGGTACCATAACACACATAATAAACCAATTCAAAAACTCTAAATCCCTCATTTGTTTGACATTCAGGGTCCATCTCTGCCTCTCTCCCTCCTCCTCTCTCCCTCCTCCTCTCTCCCTCCTCCTCTCTCCCTCCTCCTCTCTCCCTCCTCCTCTCTTCCTCCTCCTCTCTCCCTCCTCCTCTCTCCCTCCTCCTCTCTCCCTCCTCCTCTCTTCCTCCTCCTCTCTTCCTCCTCCTCTCTCCCTCCTCCTCTCTCCCTCCTCCTCTCTCCCTCCTCCTCTCTCCCTCCTCCTCTCTCCCTCCTCCTCTCTTCCTCCTCCTCTCTCCCTCCTCCTCTCTCCCTCCTCCTCTCTCCCTCCTCCTCTCTCCCTCCTCCTCTCTCCCTCCTCCTCTCTTACTCCTCCTCTCTCCCTCCTCCTCTCTCCCTCCTCCTCTCTCCCTCCTCCTCTCTCCCTCCTCCTCTCTTCCTCCTCCTCTTTCCCTCCTCCTCTCTCCCTCCTCCTCTCTTCCTCTGTCCTCCATCAGTCTCATCTCTCTCCCTCCTCCTCTCTCCCTCCTCCTCTCTTCCTCCTCCTCTCTCCCTCCTCCTCTCTTCCTCTGTCCTCCATCAGTCTCATCTCTCTCCCTCCTCCTCTCTCCCTCCTCCTCTCTTCCTCCTCCTCTCTCCCTCCTCCTCTCTTCCTCTGTCCTCCATCAGTCTCATCTCTCTCCCTCCTCCTCTCTCCCTCCTCCTCTCTTCCTCTGTCCTCCATCAGTCTCATCTCTCTCCCTCTGTCCTCCATCAGTCTCATCTCTCTCCCTCTGTCCTCCATCAGTCTCATCTCTCTCCTCCTCCTCTCTCCCTCTGTCCTCCATCAGTCTCATCTCTCTCCCTCTGTCCTCCATCAGTCTCATCTCTCTCCCTCTGTCCTCCATCAGTCTCATCTCTCTCCCTCCTCCTCTCTCCCTCTGTCCTCCATCAGTCTCATCTCTCTCCCTCTGTCCTCCATCAGTCTCATCTCTCTCCCTCTGTCCTCCATCAGTCTCATCTCTCTCCCTCTGTCCTCCATCAGTCTCATCTCTCTCCCTCCTCCTCTCTCCCTCTGTCCTCCATCAGTCTCATCTCTCTCCCTCTGTCCTCCATCAGTCTCATCTCTCTCCCTCTGTCCTCCATCAGTCTCATCTCTCTCCCTCTGTCCTCCATCAGTCTCATCTCTCTCCCTCTATTCCTCCATCAGTCTCTTTATAGCAGATTTCCATACTGTACCTCTATCTGACTTCTGTTGCTACCGTTTAAAATGTAGATGGATGAGTTGACTTTCCCTTCTTTCCCTGCTTCTCCTCTGTCTCTTCCTCTCTTTATATCTCTCTCTTGCTTTCGCTCTCTCTCCGCTGTCTGTCTGTCTGTCTGTCTGTCTGTCTGTCTGTCTGTCTGTCTGTCTGTCTGTCTGTCTGTCTGTCTGTCTGTCTGTCTGTCTGTCTGTCTGTCTGTCTGTCTGTCTGTCTGTCTGTCTGTCTGTCTGTCTGTCTGTCTGTCTGTCTGTCTGTCTGTCTGTCTGTCTGTCTGTCTGTCTGTCTGTCTGTCTCTCTCTCTCTCTCTCTCTCTCTCTCTCTCTCTCTCTCTCTCTCTCTCTCTCTCTCTCTCTCTCTCTCTCTCCCTGTCCCTTCCTCTCTCTCTCTCTCTCTCTCTCTCTCTCTCTCTCTCTCTCTCTCTCTCTCTCTCTCTCTCTCTCTTTCCTTCTCCTCTGTGATGCTAGTGGAAAGTCCAACAGTCCATCACTGTATGACCCCCTGCGTCACTTGACTGTTCATGTGTTGTTCCCACTCCCCCCCCCCTCCCACCCCCTAGCCCCCAGCCCATTCATTGACCTTATGATGCACTGTGTGTCAATGGAAGGAGTGGCAGTGATTCCAGTAAACAGCATGTTTTCCAGTCATGATGACCCTAGGGCCCCTGGCCCACTACCAGACCATGCCCACCATCATCCCTCCTCACCCATCCTCACAATAGCCATCTGTCTCCAGGACTCCGTCCCTCCGTCCTGAAGGAATGTTCTCTGCTAGAACCTCCACCACTGGGACACAGATAGGAGGCATCACTGAGTCCATAGCAGGTTACAGTTGGAGCAGGTTACAGTTGGAGCAGGTTACAGTTGGAGCAGGTTACAGTTGGGAGCAGGTTACAGTTGGAGCAGGTTACAGTTGGAGCAGGTTACAGTTGGAGCAGGTTATAGTTGGAGCAGGTTACAGTTGGAGCACATTAAGACATACACATCCACAGAGAGAGAGAGAGAGAGAGAGAAACAGATAGAGAGAGAGAGAGAGAGAGAGAGAGAGACAGATAGAGAGAGAGAGAGAGAGAGAGAGAGACAGAGAGAGAGAGAGAAATACAGAGAGAGAGAGAGAGAGAGACACACACACACACACCTAATC
>NC_034201.2:47695221-47735221 GCF_002021735.2 Oncorhynchus kisutch
CAGAAAGGGAGACAGAGAGAGAGAGACAGAGAGGAGAGAGGAGAGCGACAGGAGAGAACGAGGAGAGAGAGGGGGAGAGACAGGGCAAGGGGGACGAGAGAGAGGAGGACCAGAGAGAGAGAGAGAGAGACAGGGAGAGAGAGAGAGAGAGGAGAGACAGGGAGAGAGAGAGAGAGAGAGGACAGGGCGAGACCAGGGAGAGAGAGACAGAGAGAGACAGGAGGGACAGGAGAGAGAGAGAGACAGGTAGCGATTAGAGAGAGAGCCGACAGGGAGACAGAGAGAGAGAGAGGACAGGGAGAGGGAGAGAGAGACAGGGAGAGGGGAGAGGGACAGGGAGAGAGAGACAGGGAGAGATCTTGGCTGATGCCATAAAACTACATACCTGGCCTAAACATCAGCACCACAAGGTAACTTCCACAAAGCTGTGAATGATCTGAGAGACAAGAAGGGCATTCTATGCCATCAAAACGAACATAATTTAAACATACCAATTCGGATCTGTCCTAAAAATACTTGAATCAGTCATAGAGCCCATTGCCCTTTATAGTTGTGAGGTCTGGGGTCCGCTCACCAACCAAGACTTCACAAAATGAGCCAAACACCAAATTGAGACTGCATGCAGAATTCTGCTAAAATATCCTCAGTGTGCAACGTAGAACACCAAATAATGCATGCAGAGCAGAATTAGGCCGATACCCACTAATTCCCAAACCTTGGGAGCGATTCCCAAACCTTCCATAACAAAGCCATCACCTACAGAGAGATGAACCCCCTAAGAGTCCCCTAAGCAAGCTGGTCCTGGGGCTCTGTCCACAAACACAAACACACCCCACAGAGCCCCAGGACAGCCACACAATTAGACCCAACCAAATCATGAGAAAACAAAAAGATAATTACTTGACACATTGGAAAGAATTAACCAAAAAACAGAGCAAACTAGAATGCTATTTGGCCCTAAACAGAGAGAACACAGCGGCAGAATACCTGACCACTGTGACTGACCCTAAACAGAGAGTACACAGCGGCAGAATACCTGACCACTGTGACTGACCCTAAACAGAGAGTACACAGCGGCAGAATACCTGACCACTGTGACTGACCCTACACAGAGAGTACACAGCGGCAGAATACCTGACCACTGTGACTGACCCTAAACAGAGAGTACACAGCGGCAGAATACCTGACCACTGTGACTGACCCTAAACAGAGAGTACACAGCGGCAGAATACCTGACCACTGTGACTGACCCTAAACAGAGAGTACACAGCGGCAGAATACCTGACCACTGTGACTGACCCTAAACAGAGAGTACACAGTGGCAGAATACCTGACCACTGTGACTGACCCTAAACAGAGAGTACACAGTGGCAGAATACCTGACCACTGTGACTGACCCTAAACAGAGAGTACACAGCGGCAGAATACCTGACCACTGTGACTGACCCTAAACAGAGAGAACACAGCGGCAGAATACCTGACCACTGTGACTGACCCTAAACAGAGAGAACACAGCGGCAGAATACCTGACCACTGTGACTGACCCTACACAGAGAGAACACAGCGGCAGAATACCTGACCACTGTGACTGACCCTAAACAGAGAGTACACAGCGGCAGAATACCTGACCACTGTGACTGACCCTAAACAGAGAGTACACAGCGGCAGAATACCTGACCACTGTGACTGACCCTAAACAGAGAGTACACAGCGGCAGAATACCTGACCACTGTGACTGACCCTAAACAGAGAGTACACAGCGGCAGAATACCTGACCACTGTGACTGACCCTAAACAGAGAGTACACAGCGGCAGAATACCTGACCACTGTGACTGACCCTAAACAGAGAGTACACAGCGGCAGAATACCTGACCACTGTGACTGACCCTAAACAGAGAGTACACAGCGGCAGAATACCTGACCACTGTGACTGACCCTAAACAGAGAGTACACAGCGGCAGAATACCTGACCACTGTGACTGACCCTAAACAGAGAGTACACAGCGGCAGAATACCTGACCACTGTGACTGACCCTAAACAGAGAGTACACAGCGGCAGAATACCTGACCACTGTGACTGACCCTAAACAGAGAGTACACAGCGGCAGAATACCTGACTACTGTGACTGACCCTAAACAGAGAGTACACAGCGGCAGAATACCTGACCACTGTGACTGACCCTAAACAGAGAGTACACAGCGGCAGAATACCTGACCACTGTGACTAACCCTAAACAGAGAGTACACAGCGGCAGAATACCTGACCACTGTGACTGACCCTAAACAGAGAGTACACAGCGGCAGAATACCTGACCACTGTGACTGACCCTAAACAGAGAGTACACAGCGGCAGAATACCTGACCACTGTGACTGACCCTAAACAGAGAGTACACAGCGGCAGAATACCTGACCACTGTGACTGACCCTAAACAGAGAGTACACAGCGGCAGAATACCTGACCACTGTGACTGACCCAAACTTAAGGAAATCTTTGACTATTTACAGACTCAGTGAGCCCTTTTAATAAAAATAAAATAACATTGTTACCTCTTTTTCTTTCCAGTCTCATCGCTGCAACTCAGGAGAGGCGAAGGTCGTGAGCTGTGCGACCTCCTTAACCCAACCACTCTGCTTCAAGACCAATGTGTCAGAGGAAACACCACTTAACCTGGGAAGCCAGCCGCGTTAGAGGAGCACCATAAACCTGGCGACCAACGCACCTGGCCCGCCACAGGAGTCACAGGAGTCAGAGGAGCCACAGGAGCCACAGGAGCCACAGGAGTCATAGGAGCCACAGGAGCCACAAGAGGCACAGGAGCCACAGGAGTCACAGGAGCCACAGGAGCCACAGGAGTCACAGGAGCCACAGGAGTCACTAGTGCGCGATGGGACAAGGATATCCCTGCCGGCCAAACCATCCCCTAACCCGGACGACACTGGGCCAATTGTGCGCTGCCCAATGGGTCTTCTGGTCGCGGCCGGCTGCGACAGAGCCTGGACTTTCTCTAGTGGCACAGCTAGCACTGCGATGCAGTGTCTTAGACCACTGAGCCGCTCGGGAAGCCCAAGTGTTATTAACTATGCGAAATGTGATGTCTAACTAGGTTTTAGTGATATAATAACTGTAGGCTGTGACTGTACTGGACTGGGTTGCCAGATTGTATGAGGTTATGAGTTAGGCCCTCTTTAGTGGATTAATGCTGAGTTTCCAGCTGGATCGAAAGCAGAACACACTGAATACCTCCTTCCCCCACCTCCACACTGAATAACTCCTTCCCCCACCTCCACACAGAATACCTCCATCCCCCACCTCCACACTGAATACCTCCTTCCTCCACCTCCACACTGAATACCTCCATCCCCACCTCCACACTGAATACCTCCATCCCCCACCTCCACACTGAATACCTCCTTCCTCCACCTCCACACTGAATAACTCCTTCCCCCACCTCCACACTGAATACCTCCATCCCCCACCTCCACACTGAATACCTCCTTCCCCCACCTACACACTGAATACCTCCTTCCCCACCTCCACACTGAATACCTCCTTCCCCCACCTCCACACTGAATACCTCCTTCCCCACCTCCACACTGAATACCTCCTTCCTCCACCTCCACACTGAATACCTCCATCCCCACCTCCACACTGAATACCTCCATCCCCCACCTCCACACTGAATACCTCCTTCCCCCACCTCCACATTGAATACCTCCTTCCCCACCTCCACACTGAATACCTCCTTCCCCACCTCCACACTGAAAACCTCCTTCCCCACCTCCACACTGAATACCTCCATCCCCCACCTCCACACTGAAAACCTCCTTCCCCACCTCCACACTGAAAACCTCCTTCCCCCACCTCCACACTGAATACCTCCATCCCCCACCTCCACACTGAATACCTCCATCCCCCACCTCCACACTGAATACCTCCATCCCCCACCTCCACACTGAATACCTCCATCCCCCACCTCCACACTGAATACCTCCATCCCCCACCTCCACACTGAATACCTCCATCCCCCACCTCCACACTGAATACCTCCATCCCCCACCTCCACACTGAATACCTCCATCCCCCACCTCCACAGCCTGATTTATACAAATATTTAATGACGGAAAAAACAACAGGTTTGGGTTTGATCCAAACAATTACTGTTCATTAATTCAGATTAAAAGAATAGAAGAATAGATGTCTGCACACTGTAACAGTATTGGTCGTCGGAAGATGAGGAATCAAGATGAAGATGAGGAATCGTCGGACCAAAGCGCAGCGTAGTAAGTGTTCATGCTTTGTTTATTAAAACCGAAACAGTCCTGAAAGGTGCAAAACGCTAAACAGAAATGAACTACCCACAAACAAAACACAAAAACCATGTGGGGAAAAAGCTGCCTAAGTATGGTTCCCAATCAGAGACAACGATAGACAGCTGTCCCTGATTGAGAACCACACCCGGCCAAAACATAGAAATACAAAAACATAGAAAAATTAACATAGAATGCCCACCCCAAATCACACCCTGACCAAACCAAAATAGAGACGTAAAAAGCTCTGAGGTCAGGGCACGACAAACACATTATAACTGCTGGGTGGCTGAGGCATGTCTGTCAGTGCGTCTCCGTGTGCCTGTGTGTGTCTGTCTGTGTGCGTGTGCCGACAGAACAGTGTTTTTGTCCTACCATCTCTGCATTCGCTTGCACGGTTTGTGCACAGAGCAAGACTCCGGCTGGTCTCCTCCAACCTCTGGTCTCCTCCAACCTCTGGTCTCCTCCAACCTCTGCCTGTCCCTCACCATCCCTGGTCTCCTCCAACCTCTGGTCTCCTCCAACCTCTGGTCTCCTCCAACCTCTGCCTGTCCCTCACCATCCATGGTCTCCTCCAACCTCTGGCCTCCTCCAACCTCTGCCTGTCCCTCACCATCCCTGGTCTCCTCCAACCTCTGTCTGTCCCTCACCATCCCTGGTCTCCTCCAACCTCTGGTCTCCTCCAACCTCTGCCTGTCCCTCACATCCCTGGTCTCCTCCAACCTCTGCCTGTCCCTCATTGTCCCTGGTTTCCTCCAACCTCTGTGCTCCTCCAACCTCTGGTCTCCTCCAACCTCTGCCTGTCCCTCACCATCCCTGGTCTCCTCCAACCTCTGGTCTCCTCCAACCTCTGGTCTCCTCCAACCTCTGCCTGTCCCTCACTGTCCCTGGTCTCCTCCAACCTCTGGTCTCCTCCAACCTCTGCCTGTCCCTCACCGTCCCTGGTCTTCTCCAACCTCTGGTCTCCTCCAACCTCTGCCTGTCCCTTACCATCCCTGGTCTCCTCCAACCTCTGGTCTCCTCCAACCTCTGGCCTCCTCCAACCCCTGCCTGTCCCTCACCATCCCTGGTCTCACATCCCCCTGGACCTTGTCACGGGTCTTTCCCTCGTCTGATGGCAACGCCGCCATCCTGACCATGGAGGATCAGTTTTCCAAAGCCACCCACATTCCTCTCCCCAAACTACCCTCTGCCAAAGAGGGCTCAGGATGGAACCCGGAGGAAAGGCTGGCCGACAACCCACTGGGGGTGCAGCACATCTTCCAGATCCATGGTCTACCAATGGACATGGCCTCAGACCGGGGTCCTCAATTCTCATCTTGGTTCTGGAAGGCGTTCTGCACCCCCAGTGGGTTGTCGGCCAGCCTTTCCTCCGGGTTCCACCCCCAGTCCAACGGCCAGTCGGAGCGAGCCAACCAGGACCTAGAGACTACTCTGCACTGCCTGGTCTCCACCAACACCACCACCTGGAGCCAGCAGCTTGTGTGGGTCGAATACGCCCGCAACACCCTTCCCTGCTCTGCCACGGGCCTATCACCTTTGGAGTGTTCCCTGGGGTATCAGCCCCCGCTCTTCCCTGAGCAGGAGGAAGAGTTCCGCGTACCTTCTACTCAGATGTTTGTCCGCCGCTGTCGTCGTGCCTGGAGGAGAGCGGTCAGCCCTCCTCAAGACCACCTCCAGGTATCGACGACAAGCGGATCGCCATCGGACCCCGGCTCCCCGGTATCGTCTCGGTCAGAAGGTATGGCTGTCCACCCGGGATCTTCCCGCCAGTTTATCAACCCGTTTCCCATCTCCAAAGCCATTATCCCCTCTGCTGTTCGTCTTCTGTTGCCCCATACCCTTCGTATACATCCTTTCGTGTGTTCAGAGTTAAACCCTTTGTTTCCTGTTACATTAGCTTCCATAGTGAAATATCCTCTGACTCTGGAGGTAGGGGGGATGGAGGTAGAGGGGATGGAGGTAGAGGGGATGGAGGTAGGGGGGATGGAGGTAGAGGGGATGGAGGTAGAGGGGATGGAAGTAGAGGGGGTGGAGGTAGGGGGGATGGAGGTAGAGGGGATGGAGGTAGAGGGGATGGAGGTAGAGGGGGATGGAGTTAGAGGGGATGGAGGTAGAGGGGATGGAGTTAGAGGGGATGGAGGTAGGGGGGATGGAGGTAGAGGGGATGGAGGTAGAGGGGATGGAGGTAGAGGGGATGGAGGTAGAGGGGATGGAGGTAGAGGGGATGGAGGTAGGGGGGATGGAGGTAGAGGGGATGGAAGTAGAGGGGGTGGAGGTAGAGGGGATGGAGGTAGAGGGGGTGGAGGTAGAGGGGGTGGAGGTAGAGGGGATGGAGGTAGGGGGGATGGAGGTAGAGAGGGTGGAGGTAGAGGGGGTGGAGGTAGAGGGGGTGGGGGTAGAGGGGATGGAGGTAGAGGGGATGGAGGTAGGGGGATGGAGGGAGGGGATGGCGGTAGAGGGGGTGGAGGTAGAGAGGATGGAGGTAGAGGGGATGGAGGTAGGGGGGATGGAGGTAGAGGGGATGGAAGTAGAGGGGGTGGAGGTAGAGGGGATGGGGGGGAGGGGATGAAGGGAGGGGGTGGAGGTAGAGGGGATGGAGGAGGGGATGGAAGTAGAGGGGATGGAAGTAGAGGGGATGGAGGGTAGGGGGGATGGAGGTAGGGGGGATGAAGGTAGAGGGGATGGAAGTAGAGGGGGTGGAGGTAGAGGGGATGGAAGTAGAGGGGATGGAGGTAGAGGGGATGGAGGTAGGGGGGATGGAGGTAGGGGGGATGGAGGTAGAGGTGATGGAGGTAGAGAGGGTGGAGGTAGAGGGGATGGAGGTAGGGGGGATGGAGGTAGAGGAGATGGAGGTAGAGGAGATGGAGGTAGAGGGGATGGAGGTAGAGGGGGTGGAGGTAGAGGGGATGGAGGGAGGGATGGAGGTAGAGGGGATGGAGGGAGGGGATGGAGGTAGGGGGGATGGAGGTAGAGGGGGATGGAGGGAGGGGATGGAGGTAGGGGGGATGGAGGTAGGGGGGATGGAGGTAGAGGGGATGGAAGTAGAGGGGGTGGAGGTAGATGGATGGAAGTAGAGGGGGTGGAGGTAGAGGGGATGGGAGGTAGGGGGGATGGAGGTAGGGGGGTGGAGGTAGAGGGGATGGAGGTAGAGGGGATGGAGGGAGGGATGGAGGTAGAGGGGATGGAGGTAGAGGGGATGGAGGGAGGGAGGGGGTGGAGGTAGAGGGGATGAAGGGAGGGGATGGAAGTAGAGGGGATGGAAGTAGAGGGATGGAAGTAGAGGGGGTGGAGGTAGAGGGGATGGAAGTAGAGGGGGTGGAGGTAGAGGGGATTGAGGTAGAGGGGATGAGGGATGCGACGGAGGTAGAGGGGATGGAGGTAGAGGGGGTGGAGGTAGAGGGGATGGAGTAGGGGGGATGGAGGTAGAGGGGATGGAAGTAGAGGGGGTGGAGGTAGAGGGGATGGAGGGAGAGGGGGATGAAGGGAGGGGGTGGAGGTAGAGGGGATGGAGGGAGGGGATGGAAGTAGAGGGGATGGAAGTAGAGGGGGATGGAGGTAGGGGGGATGGAGGTAGGGGGATGGAGGTAGAGGGGCATGGAGTAGAGGGGGTGGAGGTAGAGGGGATGGAAGTAGAGGGGGTGGAGGTAGAGGGGATGGAGGTAGGGGGGATGGAGGTAGGGGGGATGGAGGTAGAGGGGATGGAGGGTAGAGAGGGTGGAGGTAGAGGGATGGAGGTAGAGGAGATGGAGGTAGAGGAGATGGAGGTAGGAGGGGATGGAGGTAGAGGGGGTGGAGGTAGAGGGGATGGAGGGAGGGATGGAGGTAGAGGGGATGGAGGGAGGGGATGGAGGTAGGGGGATGGAGGTAGAGGGGATGGAGAGAGGGGATGGAGGTAGGGGGATGGAGGTAGGGGGATGGAGGTAGAGGGGATGGAAGTAGAGGGGGTGGAGGTAGATGGGATGGAAGTAGAGGGGGTGGAGGTAGAGGGGATGGAGGTAGGGGGGATGGAGGTAGGGGGGGTGGAGGTAGAGGGGATGGAGGTAGAGGGGATGGAGGTAGAGGGGATGGAGGTAGAGGGGATGGAGGAGGGGGTGGAGGTAGAGGGGATGGAGGGAGGGGATGGAAATAGAGGGGATGGAGGTAGAGGGGGTGGAGGTAGAGGGGATGGAAGTAGAGGGGGTGGAGGTAGAGGGGATGGAGGTAGAGGGGATGGAGGGATGCGACGGAGGTAGAGGGGATGGAGGTAGAGGGGGTGGAGGTAGAGGGGGTGGAGGTAGAGGGGATGGAGGTAGAGGGGGTGGGGGTAGAGGGGGGGTAGAGGGGATGGAGGTAGAGGGGGTGGAGGTAGAGGGGATGGAGGTAGAGGGGGTGGAGGTAGAGGGGGTGGAGGTAGAGGGGATGGAGGTAGAGGGGGTGGAGGTAGAGGGGGTGGAGGTAGAGGGGGTGGAGGTAGAGGGGATGGAGGTAGAGGGGGTGGAGGTAGAGGGGGTGGAGGTTAGAGGGGATGGAGGTAGAGGGGATGGAGGTAGAGGGGGTGGAGGTAGAGGGGGTGGGGGTAGAGGGGACTATGTATGAACCATTATATAGGGAATAGGGCTCCATCAGAGACACCACAGACTGTCCATCAGACACACCACAGACACACCACAGACACACCACAGACTGTCCATCAGACACACCACAGCCACACCACAGACTGTCCATCAAACACACCACAGACACACCACAGACACACCACAGACTGTCCATCAGACACACCACAGACACACCACAGACACACCACAGACACACCACAGACTGTCCATCAGACACACCACAGACACACCACAGACACACCACAGACTGTCCATCAGACACCACCACAGACACACCACAGACACACCACAGACTGTCCATCAGACACACCACAGACACACCACAGACTGTCCATCAGACACACCACAGACTGTCCATCAGACACACCACAGACACACCACAGACACACCACAGACACACCACAGACTGTCCATCAGACACACCACAGACACACCACAGACACACCACATACTGTCCATCAGACACACCACCAGACACACCACAGACTGTCCACCAGACACACCACAGACTGTCCATCAGACACACCACAGACACACCACAGACACACCACAGACTGTCCATCAGACACACCACAGACACACCACAGACTGTCCATCAGACACACCACAGACTGTCCACCAGACACACCACAGACTGTCCATCAGACACACCACAGACACACCACAGACACACCACAGACACACCACAGACACACACAGACTGTCCATCAGACACACCACAGACACACCACAGACACACCACATACTGTCCATCAGACACACCACCAGACACACCACAGACTGTCCACCAGACACACCACAGACTGTCCATCAGACACACCACAGACACACCACAGACACACCACAGACTGTCCATCAGACACACCACAGACACACCACAGACTGTCCATCAGACACACCACAGACTGTCCACCAGACACACCACAGACTGTCCATCAGACACACCACAGACACACCACAGACACACCACAGACTGTCCATCAGACACACCACAGACACACCCCAGACACACCACAGACTGTCCATCAGACACACCACAGACACACCACAGACACACCACAGTTTGACGGGCCAGAAGAAAACCATTAGAGCAGAACCTTCCAGTGGAACGTTAGGGAATGAACCACTGGCCGGGTTCTCGCTGACAGGTGTGAGAATGTGGTCAGGAGCACGATCACACTCACGGCACAATGCATGCTGGGAGCTTGGGATGCCAGGGCTGACCAGAGAAAAATGAATGGCATTCGAGCATGCCTGCCAAACCTCTCTCTCTCTCACACACACACACACACACACACACACACACACACACACACACACACACACGTTTAAAGTTGTTCATATCAGTTGAATGAAAATTGTGAGATGTTTAAATCAGTTCAGACTTGTAGAGTTTAACAACAGACAGACAGTCAAGTCAGTGGAAACCTAGAAAGACAATTATTTCAGTCACAGTTGGAGATCTGGGGGAAAGTTGTCACAGTCTGAGCAAAACAAAAGCAACAATGGTGCACTCTAGTGGCGAACATGGTGTAGTACATCAACTTCCTCATCTGTTACCTGTTGTCCTCTTCTTCCTCTCCCTCTTCCTTATCCTTCTTGGCCTTTGGGCTGGTCTTATTGGTGGAGCTTAGGCCAATCATAGAGCTGGAGGGCGGGACTTCCTGTCTTTTCCTCAGCCCCTTCCTGTTCCTGCTCAGTTTTTCTACGACGACTGATGACCAGAAACTCCTTATACTGCGGCAGCTCTGAGGTCTGCTCCTCCTCCTCATCATCACCGTCCCCCTCGTCCTCATCGGCTGAGGAAGACTCCTCGCCATTGGAGCTCTGGGCGATAGAGGCTCTAGGTGGACTGACGTTGTCATTGAAGAATATAACGCTACGTTTGTTGTTTTAAGATACGGAGCAGGTCAATTGGGCAACCATCACCTGGCCCTGGGGCGCCTACAGACTGGGGGGTATCCAAGGCAATAAGGCCCAGTCTAGCCAGGAGAGAGGGGTGGAGAGAGGACTGGGGAGAGGGCTGGAGAGAGGACTGGAGAGAGGACTGGAGAGAGGACTGGGGAGAGGGCTGGAGAGAGGACTGGAGAGAGGACTGGAGAGAGGACTGGGGAGAGGGCTGGAGAGAGGGAGAAGAGAGGGGTAGAAAGAGAACACCCCCCCCCCCCTCCTCCCCTCCTCTGTTACTCCTTACTTAACCCCCCCCCCTCTGTTATGAGTAGCATAGTCTAAGTGCACTTACATTCATTTCCTCAATTGAAACTGTATGACCAGAGAACATCTCTCTTTACCATTGTATTTATCCCTGTGTTTCCTGTCTCTCTGTACCATTGTATTTATCCCTGTGTTTCCTGTCCCTCTGTGCCAGTGTATTTATCCCTGTGTTTCCTGTCTCTCTGTGCCAGTGTATTTATCCCTGTGTTTCCTGTCTCTCTGTGCCAGTGTATGTATCCCTGTGTTTCCTGTCTCTCTGTGCCAGTGTATGTATCCCTGTGTTTCCTGTCTCTCTGTGCCAGTGTATTTATCCCTGTGTTTCCTGTCTCTCTGTGCCAGTGTATGTATCCCTGTGTTTCCTGTCTCTCTGTGCCAGTGTATTTATCCCTGTGTTTCCTGTCTCTCTGTGCCAGTGTATGTATCCCTGTGTTTCCTGTCTCTCTGTGCAAGTGTATTTATCCCTGTGTTTCCTGTCTCTCTGTACCAGTGTATTTATCCCTGTGTTTCCTGTCTCTCTGTGCCAGTGTATGTATCCCTGTGTTTCCTGTCTCTCTGTGCAAGTGTATTTATCCCTGTGTTTCCTGTCTCTCTGTACCAGTGTATTTATCCCTGTGTTTCCTGTCTCTCTGTGCCAGTGTATGTATCCCTGTGTTTCCTGTCTCTCTGTGCCAGTGTATGTATCCCTGTGTTTCCTGTCTCTCTGTACCAGTGTATTTATCCCTGTGTTTCCTGTCTCTCTGTACCAGTGTATTTATCCCTGTGTTTCCTGTCTCTCTGTGCCAGTGTATGTATCCCTGTGTTTCCCGTCTCTCTGTACCAGTGTATTTATCCCTGTGTTTCCTGTCTCTCTGTGCCAGTGTATTTATCCCTGTGTTTCCTGTCTCTCTGTACCAGTGTATTTATCCCTGTGTTTCCTGTCAGTTCATCTTGTATGTTTCCAAGTCAAAGAGGTTTTCCTGTTCTCCTGCTTTTTGCTTTTTCTAGTCCTCCCAGTTTTGACCGTTGCCTGTTTCTGGACTCTGTACACGCCTGACCTTTCTGCCTGTCCTGACCAGTCTGCCTGTCCTGACCATTCTGCCTGTCCTGACCATTCTGCCTGTCCTGACCACGAGCCTGTCTGCCACTCTGTACCTCCTGGACTCTGATCTGGTGTTGACCTTTATGCCTGTCCTGACCAGTCTGCCTGTCCTGACCATTCTGCCTGTCCTGACCACGAGCCTGTCTGCCACTCTGTACCTCCTGGACTCTGATCTGGTGTTGACCTTTATGCCTGTCCACAACCATTCTCTTGCCTACCCCTTTTTGCTTAATAAACATTGTAAGACTCCAACCAGCTGCCTCCTGTGTCTGCATCTGGGTCTCGCCTTGTGTCATGATAGCAGGAGAAGAACAGAGCACTAGAGGAGAGTATCAGACTGAGTCAATTTCTATTAAGGCACAAGCTATCTTTACTTTTACTCAAGTATGAGAATTGGATACTTTATCCAACTGTCTGTCATAACTTGTTGCCCCAGAAGAATCAATAAAGTATTGCTCACCAGACTGTCTTACATTGATAGAGTTAAATGTATTAATACTGCATTACTTCTGTCTTTTTTAAGGACCAGGGAGAAAACGCAATACTTCCAAACTAGTGGAAAGATGCAAAATGTCCAAATGTCAAGAGTATGACTGGTGTTAAGGAAATTAAAAGCTGAGAAAACAATGAAATCAGTTCCTCATATTTTATGTGGTTGAAATACTGTCTGCTTGCATTAACAGGATCAAAGATGACACATTCACATTTCCTCAAGAGATGCTGAAAGAAATCGAATTTCTCCAATCCTTGTTCCCAAGACAAAATTAGCATTTTGTTGTATAATTCTATGGCGAGAAATGCATAATTCTGCAGGAGATAATATTATATTACACTACATGTGAGAGGTTATAGGCAGACAGTCACTGTCCATATTTCACTTACGCTTTGGTTTAGAAACTTTAACTACATCTAAGCAAATTGTTTTTGTCAAACTCAGTCCTGAAATTACCTCGAGTCACCACCTGGTGGCAGCAGCGGCTGCATTTAGTAATTTCAAAACGCCAACTAGGAAGTTTGTCCCTCATTGACTCTCTGTAGTTTTAGAGACATTTCACTACGCGCCTTAAAGAAAAAAATATTTCGCGGGAATTAAAATCAGAAAAACACAACACGCAGCAACTCAAACAAAACAGTGACTAGAGAACTGTGAAATAACATTAGATAAAATGAGTTTGTGGGTGGACAAATACAGACCTACGTCTCTGGGGAAACTGGACTACCACAAAGAACAAGCAAACCAGCTGAAAAACCTGGTAAGATTCAAAGTTGATCAACATGGCGGTGTCTGTTCAGGGACCGTAGTATCAGACACCCGTGTCTTTGGTACCAGCTTGCTACATAACTATTGCAGTAGTTTTGTCTTTGTCATCTAAGTTAGTTAGCTAACATTAGGTAGGTTTCCAGTAGAGTTGTTGTTAACCAGATGCAGTAATATACAAGCTATTTAAACATAACTCTGTTCTGTAGTGAGGGTTATTAAGTACGTCTTTAACATTAGCTAAAAATGTAACGAAATCTCAAATTACAACTTTTGACAAGATGTATCAGTGTAGCCATGACCCATAGCTAAGTCACTGTAAGTTACTCGCCCAACGCTCCTGACCGCTAGGCTACTAGCATCTACATCTGTTGGGTGTATTGGGCTGTCTTCTATAACGTGTGTGTGAGTGTGTGTGTGCTCCAGGTCCAGTGTGGGGACTTCCCTCATCTGTTGGTGTATTGGGCTGTCTTCTATAACGTGTGTGTGTGTGTGTGTGTGTGTGTGTGTGTGTGTGTGTGTGTGTGTGCTCCAGGTCCAGTGTGGGGACTTCCCTCATCTGTTGGTGTACGGGCCGTCTGGAGCAGGGAAGAAGACTCGTATCATGTGTCTGCTGAGAGAACTGTACGGAGCCGGAGTGGAGAAACTGCACATAGAACACCAGACTGTTACGGTGAGGAGAGGGATACACACACACACACACACACACACACGGTGGGGAGAGGGATACACACACACACACACGGTGGGGAGAGGGATACACACACACACACACACGGTGGGGAGAGGGATACACACACACACACACGGTGGGGAGAGGGATACACACACACACACACACGGTGGGGAGAGGGATACACACACACACACACACACGGTGGGGAGAGGGATACACACACACACACACGGTGAGGAGAGGGATACACACACACACACACGGTGAGGAGAGGGATACTAACACACACACACACACACACGGTGAGGAGAGGGATACACACACACACACACGGTGAGGAGAGGGATACACACACACACACACACGGTGAGGAAGAGGGATACACACACACACACACGGTGAGGAGAGGGATACACACACACACACACGGTGAGGAGAGGGATACACACACACACACACGGTGAGGAGAGGGATACACACACACCACACACGGTGAGGAGAGGGATACACACACACACACACACACACGGTGAGGAGAGGGATACACACACACACACACACACGGTGAGGAGAGGGATACACACACACACACACACACGGTGAGGAGAGGGATACACACACACACACACGGTGGGGAGAGGGATACACACACACACACACACGGTGGGGAGAGGGATACACACACACACACACACGGTGGGGAGAGGGATACACACACACACACACGGTGAGGAGAGGGATACACACACACACACACGGTGAGGAGAGGGATACTAACACACACACACGGTGAGGAGAGGGATACACACACACACGGTGAGGAGAGGGATACACACACACACACACACACGGTGAGGAGAGGGATACACACACACACACACACACGGTGAGGAGAGGGATACACACACACACACACACACGGTGAGGAGAGGGATACACACACACACACACACACACGGTGAGGAGAGGGATACACACACACACACGGTGAGGAGAGGGATACACACACACACACACACACACGGTGAGGAGAGGGTCACACACACACACGGTGAGGAGAGGGTCACACACACACACACTCCCCATCACGGTGAGGAGAGGGATACACACACACACACACTCCCCATCACGGTGAGGAGAGGGTCACACACACACGGTGAGGAGAGGGATACACACACACACACACTCCCCATCACGGTGAGGAGAGGGTCACACACACTCCCCATCACGGTGAGGAGAGGGATACACACACACACACACACTCCCCATCACGGTGAGGAGAGGGATACACACACACACACACTCCCCATCACGGTGAGGAGAGGGTCACACACACACACACGGTGAGGAGAGGGTCACACACACACGGTGAGGAGAGGGATACACACACACACACACTCCCCATCACGGTGAGGAGAGGGATACACACACACACACACTCCCCATCACGGTGAGGAGAGGGATACACACACACACACACTCCCCATCACGGTGAGGAGAGGGTCACACACACACACACACACACACACGGTGAGGAGAGGGTCACACACACACACGGTGAGGAGAGGGAGTCAGACACACACTAGGGTTGGGTGACGTCAGCCTTTGTCCTTTCGTGATAATGTACCCATAAGACATGGTGATATATGATATCGCCCCCTATTGGCCACCTGAACAACCTGGACTCAGGAGTAGACGTAACATAGTACATGTAAATCCATTTAGCATGATCTGTTTCATATGGTATGTATTCAGTTGTGGATGTCCATCTAGTTCGTATAATATGTTACGAATTTGTATGGGACCTCACTTTGTGCACGGGGGCGTTGTCATGCTGAAACAGGAAAGGGCCTGGCCCGAACTGTTGTCACAAAGTTGGAAGCACAGAATCATCTAGAATATCACTGTACCATTAAGATTTCTGTTCAATGGAACTAAGGGGCCTGAACCATGAAAAACAGCCCCAGAACATTATTCCTCCTCCACCAAACTTTACAGTTGGCACGATGCATTGGGGAAGGTAGCATTCTCCTGGCGTCCGCATAGTGATAGCAGACAATTCTTTACGCGTTTCAGCACTCGGCGGTCCCGTTCCCTGAGCTTGTGTGGCCTGCCACTTCACGGCTGAGCCGTTGTTTCTCCTAGACGTTTCCACTTCACAATAACAGCACTTACAGTTGACCGGGGGGCAGCTCTAGCAGGGCAGAAATTTGACAAACTGACTTGTTGGAAAGGTGGCATCCAATGACGGTGCCACATTGAAAGTCACTGAGCTCTTCTACTGTCAATGTTTGTCTATGGAGATTGCATGGCTGTGTGCTCGATTTGATACACCTGTCAGCAACGTACTTTTGGCCACGTAGTGTATGTTACAAATTACAATTTGTTGTGGCTAATGTTAGCTAAGCTAAGGGGTTAGATTGAAGGTTTAAGGTTTGGGAAAGGTTTCGCTAACATGCTAGGTAGCTAAAAAGTAGCATGTACTTGCCAATTAGCTAAAGTGCTAAAGTTGACCTTGATGAGATTCGAACATACAACCTTCTGGTTGCTAGACAGTCGCGCTATATGCCCACCTATCTACCCCGAATGACCACCCACCCTCCTTTCGTTTTTTGCCAAAACTAACCTTCTGTTTAACGTGACCATAGAAAACAACATACAAATGGGTGTCCCTGATTTACGTCTCCTATGTTACGTCTAGCCTGAGACCAGCCTGGCTAAAATGACAACTATATTAGCTGGAAATAAACGGAAAATGACCAACACTGCCATTGCCTTCCTCTTACCAAAACATTTTGCTTACGTCTACATTTTTGCTACACAACGTTCCTGTAGATTGTTCTAGAAACATTATTTGGTCAACAGTTAAACGCCTAATGCGTTATGTTGATTCTTGCTATGAAAGTACAGTGGGGCAAAAAAGTTTAGTCAGCCACCAATTGTGCAAGTTCTCCCACTTAAAAATATGACAGAGGCCTGTAATGTTCATCATAGGTACACTTCAACTATGACAGACAAAATGAGGAGAAAAAAATCCAGAAAATCACATTGTAGGATTTTTTTATGAATTTATTTGCAAATTATGGTGGAAAATAAGTATTTGGTCAATAACAAAAGTTTATCTCAATACTTTGTTATATACCCTTTGTTGGCAATGACAGAGGTCAAACGTTTTCTGTAAGTCTTCACAAGGTTTTCACACACTGTTGCTGGTATTTTGGCCCATTCCTCCATGCAGATCTCCTCTAGAGCAGTGATGTTTTGGGGCTGTTGCTGGCAAACACGCACTTTCAACTCCCTCCAAAGATTTTCTATGGGGTTGAGATCTGGAGACTGGCTAGGCCACTCCAGGACCTTGAAATGCTTCTTACGAAGCCACTCCTTCGTTGCCCAGGCGGTGTGTTTGGGATCATTGTCATGCTGAAAGACCCAGCCACGTTTCATCTTCAATGCCCTTGCTAACGGAAGGAGGTTTTCACTCAAAATCTTACGGTACATGGCCCCATTAATTCTTTCCTTTACACGGATCAGTCGTCCTGGTCCCTTTGCAGAAAAACAGCCCCAAAGCATGATGTTTCCACCCCCATGCTTCACTGTAGGTATGGTGTTCTTTGGATGCAACTCAGCATTCTTTGTCCTCCAAACACGACGAGTTATATTTTGGTTTGATCTGACCATATGACATTCTCCCAATCTTCTTCTGGATCATCCAAATGCTCTCTAGTAAACTTCAGACGGGCCTGGACATGTACTGGATTAAGCAGGGGGGACACGTCTGGCACTGCAGAATTTGAGTCCCTAGCGGCGTAGTGTGTTACTGATGGTAGGCTTTGTTACTTTGGTCCCAGCTCTCTGCAGGTCATTCACTAGGTCCCCCAGTGTGGTTCTGGGATTTTTGCTCACCGTTATTGTGATCATTTTGACCCCACGGGGTGAGATCTTGCGTGGAGCCCCAGATCGAGGGAGATTATCAGTGGTCTTGTATGTCTTCCATTTCCTAATAATTGCTCCCACAGTTGATTTCTTCAAACCAAGCTGCTTACCTATTGCAGATTTAGTCTTCCCAGCCTGGAAGACTGTTTCTGGTGTCCTTTGACAGCTCTTTGGTCTTGGCCATAGTGGAGTTTGGAGTGTGACTGTTTGAGGTTGTGGACAGGTGTCTTTTATACTGATAACAAGTTCAAACAGGTGCCATTAATGCAGGTAACGAGTGGAGGACAGAGGAACCTCTTAAAGAAGAAGTTACAGGTCTGTGATAGCCAGAAATCTTGCTTGTTTGTCGATGACCAAATACTTATTTTCCACCATAATTTGCAAATAAATTCATTAAAATCCTACAATGTGATTTTCTAGATTTTTTTTCCTCATTTTGTCTGTCATAGTTGAAGTGTACCTATGATGAAAATTACAGGCCTCTCTCCTCTTTTAAGTGGGAGAACTTACACAATTGGTGGCTGACTAAATACTTTTTTGCTCCACTGTATCTGCCTGTCCCTGTTTGGCTGTCGGCTTCTCTCTCTCTCTCTGTCTCGCTCTCGAGCAATTCAGGGTGTCAAACACTTTGAAATGTGTTGTTTGGAGAAACGTGGATAAGCGTTAATCTTACGTCAAACCATGAGCTCTTGTTGTACATCAAGTAGTTTAACCCACTGGGAAGTTTTTATAGGATGTTAGCCTAGATATTGATCAAGTGCCCTACATTTAGAGATATATTGATCAATTGGCCTACATTTAGAGATATATTGATCAATTGGCCTACATTTAGAGATATATTGATCAATTGGCCTACATTTAGAGATATATTGATCAATTGGCCTACATTTAGCGATATATTGATCAATTGGCCTACATTTAGCGATATATTGATCAATTGGCCTACATTTAGCGATATATTGATCAATTGGCCTACATTTAGCGACGCATTGATCAGTAGTGCAGCCTGTGCATATTGGACATCAAAATATCAATCATGCGCTCCCCATTACCAGTCCCTGGTCTCCATGTTAGATACTGACCAGTCCCTGGCCTCCATGTTAGACACAGCTTACTGACCAGTCCCTGGCCTCCATGTTAGACACAGCTTACTGACCAGTCCCTGGCCTCCATGTTAGACACAGCTTACTGACCAGTCCCTGGCCTCCATGTTAGACACAGCTTACTGACCAGTCCCTGGCCTCCATGTTAGACACAGCTTACTGACCAGTCCCTGGCCTCCATGTTAGATACATGGTAACGTAATATCGCCCAACCCTAACACACCACACACACACAGAGCCGAGGTGGATAAACCACGCAGAGAAGACCATCACAGAGACATACACACCTCAATACTTCCATCTGATTCACGATCTAATTCATTCTACGTCCTGTTTCCTGTTTCCTGTTCTCTGTGCAGGCTCCCTCTAAGAAGAAGATTGAGATCAACACCATAGCCAGTAACTACCACCTGGAGGTCAACCCAAGGTAAACAGGAAGTAGTATTGGTAACATCAACACCATAGCCAGTAACTACCACCTGGAGGTCAACCCAAGGTAAACAGGAAGTAGTATTGGTAACATCAACACCATAGCCAGTAACTACCACCTGGAGGTCAACCCAAGGTAAACAGGAAGTAGTATTGGTAACATCAACACCATAGCCAGTAACTACCACCTGGAGGTCAACCCAAGGTAAACAGGAAGTAGTATTGGTAACATCAACACCATAGCCAGTAACTACCACCTGGAGGTCAACCCAAGGTAAACAGGAAGTGGTATTGGTAACATCAACACCATAGCCAGTAACTACCACCTGGAGGTCAACCCAAGGTAAACAGGAAGCAGTGTTGGTACACTTCAACACCATAGCCAGTAATTACCACCTAGAGGTCAACCCAAGGTAAACAGGAAGTAGTATTGGTAACATCAACACCACAGCCAGGTACTCAACGATCTGAGTTGGAGAGATTTTCCTCATCTGAGTGTTGCTGCTAACAGTGACTGTGTGTTTTTTAGGAACTGTGTGTGTGGTCCATTTGACCATATACTGTAGATCTGTGTTCTCAGTGACCGTGGGGTCATATTGAACATCTCTCATTTTAACAGTGATGCTGGTAACAGTGACCGTGTGGTTATCCAGGAACTGATCAAGACTATGGCCCAGTCTCAACAGATCCAGACCAGCACCCAGAGGGAGTTCAAAGGTCAGACACACATGCCTCGTACTGCTCTGTTAGGATTTTCACATTCTGACACCATTTTAATAAAACAACCCCTCTCTCGCTCTCTCAGTTGTCCTGTTGACAGAGGTGGACCGCCTCACTAAGGATGCCCAGCATGCATTGCGTCGTACCATGGAGAAGTACATGTCCACCTGCCGGCTCATCCTCTGCTGTAACTCCACCTCCAAAGTCATTGGACCAATCAGGAGCAGGTGTCTGGCTGTCAGGGTGCCCCTACCCAGTACAGAGGAGGTAGGGGGGATGGAGAGGGGGGATGGAAGGATGGATGTTTAGTGAGTGCATGGTACATTATTTCAACTACATCATTCTCTCAAATGTGAATCTTTTGAATTCTCACCTTCTGTCATCTCTCTCTCCTCTCTCTCTCTCTCCTCTCTCCTCTCTCTCTCTCTCTCTCTCCTCTCTCTCTCCTCTCTCTCTCCTCTCTCTCTCTCTCTCTCTCTCTCTCTCTCCTCTCTCCTCTCTCTCTCTCTCTCCTCTCTCTCTCTCTCCTCCTCTCTCTCCTCTCTCCTCTCTCTCTCTCTCTCTCTCTCGTCCTCTCTCTCTCCTCTCTCTCTTCATCTCTCTCTCCTCTCTCTCTCTCATCCTCTCTCTCTTCTCCTCGCTCCTCTCTCTCTCTCTCTCTCTCTCCTCTCCCTCTCTCTCCTCCTCCTCCTCTCTCTCCTCTCTCCTCTCTCTCTCTCTCTCTATTCTCTCCTCTCTCCTCTCTCCTACTTGCTCCTCCTCTCTCTCTCTCTTCCTCTCTCTCCTCTCTCCTCTCCTTCCTCTCTCTCCTCTCCTCTCTCCCTCTCTCTCTCTCTACTACTCTCTCTCCTTCTCTCCTCCTCTCTCCTCTTCCTCTGCTATCTCCTCTCTCTATCCTCTCTCTCCGCTTCTCTTTCTCCTCTCTTACTCTATGCTCACTCTCTCCCTCCTCCTCCTTACTTCCTCTTCTTCCTCTCTCCTCTCTCTCCCTTCATCCTCTCTCTCCTCTCCCTCCCCCTCTCTCCTACTCCTCTCTCTCTCCTCTCTTCCTCTCTTCCTCCCCCCATCCCCTACCCTCTCCTCTATCCTCCGCCCTCTCTCCTCTCCCTCTCTCCTCTCTCTCTCCTCATACCTCTCTCTCCTCTCTCCTCCTCTGCTCTCCTCTCTCTCCTCTCTCTCCCTCTCTCTACTCCTCTTCTCCTCCTATCTCTCCTCTCTCCCCTCTCTCTTCTCCTCTCTCTTCCTTCCTCTCTCCTCTCTCTCTCCTCTCTCTCTCTCTCCCTCTCTCTCCCTCTCTCTTCCTCCTCTCTCTCCTCCTCTCTTCTCCTCTCTCTCTCTGCCTCTCTCTCCTCCCTCTCTCCTCCCTCTCTCTCCTCCTCCTCTCCTCCTCTCTCCTCCTCTCTCCTCTCCTCCTCTCTCCTCCTCTCTCCTCCTCCTCCCTCTCTCTCCCTCTCTCTCTCCCTCCTCTCTCTCCTTCTCTCTCTCTCTCTCTCCTCTCTCTCCTCCTCTCTCTCCTCTCTCTCTCTCTCTCTCTCTCTCTCTCTCCTCTCTCTCTCTCTCTCTCTCTCCTCTCTCTCTCTCTCTCTCCTCTCTCTCTCTCTTCTCCTCTCTCTCTCTCTCCTCTCTCTCTCTCTCCTCTCTCTCTCTCCTCCTCTCTCTCTCTTCTCTCTCTCTCCTCTCTCTCTCTCCTCCCAGGTGTGTAATGTTCTGTCTACAGTGTGTAGGAAGGAGGGCCTGCTTCTCCCCCCTGAGTTGGCCAAACAGATATCAGAGAAGTCTGGACGCAACCTCCGCAAAGCACTGCTGATGTGTGAGGCCTGCAGAGTGCAACAGTAAGTCTGTCGCTGTGTGTGATGCTCCAACAGTAGGTCTGTCGCTGTGTGTGGCCTGCAGAGTGCAACAGTAAGTCTGTCGCTGTGTGTGATGCTCCAACAGTAAGTCTGTCGCTGTGTGTGATGCTCCAACAGTAAGTCTGTCGCTGTGTGAGGCCTGCAGAGTGCAACAGTAATAAGTCTGTCGCTGTGTGTGATGCTGTGTCTGTCGCTGTGTGTGATGCTCCAAACCCCCGATCTGACAAGGTACAAATCTGTCGTTCTGCCCCTGAACAGGCAGTTAACCCACAGTTCCTAGTCCGTCATTAAAAATAAGAATTTGTTCTTAACTGACTTGCCTGGTTAAATAAAGGAAATATTTTTATTTATTTTTTATAAAAAAAATCTTGGCAGTTGTGTTTCTAAAATACACGCAGGTGGAGATTACGCAATAATTGCGACGCAGGACACCAAGCGACCACCTGGTAAATGTAGTCTCTTATGGTCAATTTTCCAATGATATGCCTACAAATACGTCACAATGCTGCAAACACCTTGGGGAAACGACAGAAAGTGTAGGCTCATTCCTGGCGCATTCACAGCCATATAAGGAGACATTGGAACACAGCGCCTTCAGAATCTGGGGCATTTCCTGTTTGAAATTTCATCTTGGTTTCGCCTGTAGCATCAGTTCTGTGGCACTCACAGACAATATCTTTGCAGTTATGGAAATGTCAGAGTTTTCTTTCCAAAGCTGTCAATTATATGCATAGTCGAGCATCTTTTCGTGATAAATTATCTTGTTTAAAACCGGAATGTTTTTTTATCCAAATATTAAAAGAGCGCCCCCTATATGCAAGAAGTTATCAAATCAAATCAAATCAAATGTATTTATATAGCCCTTCGTACATCAGCTGATATCTCAAAGTGCTGTACAGAAACCCAGCCTAAAACCCCAAACAGCAAGCAATGCAGGTGTAGAAGCACGGTGGCTAGGAAAAACTCTCTAGAAAGGCCAAAACCTAGGAAGAAACCTAGAGAGGAACCAGGCTATGTGGGGTGGCCAGTCCTCTTCTGGCTGTGCCGGGTGGAGATTATAACAGAACATGGCCAAGATGTTCAAATGTTCATAAATGACCAGCATGGTCGAATAATAATAAGGCAGAACAGTTGAAACTGGAGCAACAGCATGGCCAGGTGCTGATACAGATGCTAACCAACAGATGCTGGTATCCAAAGAGACTCACAGTAGTGGGTACCTACATTTTCCGAGGTGTGCCACCACTGATTTTAAAACGGGCACTGTCGCATAGCGATCACCACATCATAACCTTTGACCCCTGTTCTCCAGGTACCCGTTCTCAGCAGACCAGGACATCCCAGAGACCGATTGGGAGGTTTACCTGAGAGAGACGGCCAACGCCATCGTCAGTCAGCAGAGTCCTCAGAGGTGAGAGGGGGAGTGACGATAGAGGAGGACTGGAAGTAAAAACATTGAACAAACGTCCCTAATTTAAAATGGTTTCTGTAGTAAAAGGTTTTTCTCTGCCCCCCCCCCTCTCTCCCCTCTCCCCCCCCCTCTCCCCTCTCTCTCCTCTCCCCCCCCCCCTCTCTCCTCTACCTCTCTCCCCCCTACCTCCCTCTCCCCCCACCTCCTCTCTCCCCTCTCTCTCTCCCCTACCTCCCTCTCCCCCCACCTCCTCTCTCCCCTCTCTCTCTCCCCTACCTCCCTCTCCCCCACCTCCTCTCTCCCCTCTCTCTCTCCCCTACCTCCCTCTCCCCCCACCTCCTCTCTCCCCTCTCTCTCCCCCCTACCTCCCTCTCCCCCCACCTCCTCTCTCCCCTCTCTCTCTCCCCTACCTCCCTCTCCCCCCACCTCCTCTCTCCCCTCTCTCTCTCCCCTACCTCCCAGGTTGTTAGAGGTGAGGGGGAGACTGTATGAGTTGTTGACTCACTGCATTCCTCCTGAGATCATCATGAAGGTAGGCCTCACAAATACTGAGCACCAACTATGGGGGGGGCCTGGTAACAGAGCTGCTAGGTAACTGTGGTGTGTTAAGGTACTGTGTCTGTGTGTAGGGCCTGGTAACAGCTGCTAGGTAACTGTGGTGTGTTAAGGTACTGTGTCTGTGTGTAGGGCCTGGTAACAGCTGCTAGGTAACTGTGGTGTGTTAAGGTACTGTGTCTGTGTGTAGGGCCTGGTAACAGAGCTGCTAGGTAACTGTGACGGCCAGCTGAAGGCAGAGGTGACTCACATGGCAGCCCACTACGAACACCGACTGCAGCAGGGCAATAAGGCCATCTACCATCTAGAGGCCTTCACCGCCAGGTTCATGGCCATCTACAAGAAGTTCATGGAGGACGGACTGGACGCCATGATGTTCTGATCTCGCTCTTCTTCTCGCTCTCTATCGCTCTTTCTCTCAATCACTCTCCTTCTCGCTCTCCTTATCTCTCTCCTCACTCTAAATCTCTCTTTCCTGTCTCCATGATGTTCTGATCTAACTCGACTTGCTCTTTCTCCCCCTCTTCATCATCCTTCTTCTTCATCACCCTTCTGGATGCCTTGATGTTGTGATCTAATACCCTCTGCGTACCCTCCCATACCTTGTAATATGAGGGGGTTCAGAGGCCCAGTCTTTGGTTGATATCAATAATTGATTTAATCTGCATAGTGTAACCTCCGGTATGTACTGTCTTATTGATCTGGATAGTGTAACCTCCGGTATGTACTGTCTTATTGATCTGGATAGTGTAACCTCCGGTATGTACTGTCTTATTGAGCCCCTGCTGTAAAATAAAGTTGACTTTCTTTCGAATGTCTTAAAGTGAACTGTCGATTGATTGATATGACCTGGTGGGCTGGTAGATCCTCCTCCGTATGGTCTGTCTACTGGCTCAGCCAATGGCCTCTGTGTCTACTGGCTCAGCCAAGGGCCTCCGTATGGTCTGTCTACTGGCTCAGCCAATGGCCTCTGTGTCTACTGGCTCAGCCAAGGGCCTCCGTATGATCTGTCTAGTGGCTCAGCCAATGGCTTGTTTGAATTGTCAGTTGTGCACCTCTTGGGACCCTTGCCTGAACTGGCACTATACCCCCCCCACTGGTCATGACCCCAGTGGGCCCCTGGCCTAGTGCTACACCCCAAGCCCTACCATACCATCTCTGAGCCTGACCAAGATAATAACCTCTCCGAAGCAATGTTCCCTCTTTTTATAACCATTGTGTAAAAATGTCACACAAAATATCTGCGTGCGCCATTTTCTAAACTTGGCTCACGCCATAAAATCAGACTCGTCCTGAAACTTCACTCAATTTTTTATTTTATCATTTTTTGACTTAGCCAGTTGGGTTGTGTGAATAACCCAGCATGTTGGGGTTACCCAAACATGGGTTAATTTAACCCAGTAGCTGGGTCTTTTTTTTTCTTCCATTTTCAGGTAGTGTGGCCTATTAGGGGTGTAACTGTCATTAAGTTATTTTTGGCGAAATGTCATTCCATCAAGTTTAACGTACACTGGAAAATGAATATGTATTTATATATTTACATATTACATATTCTTAAATAAAAATCTCAACGTTATTATAATGTTGGGATATGGTGTTATTCATCCCAACATTGAGATGTCATAGGCCCTTGAGGAACTCATACACTGGTGTAAGCCTCATTAATGCTGTAAAAGTGTTAGGACTCAACTTGTAAGAGAGAGAGGAGAGAGAGAAGAGAGAGAGAGGAGAAGAGACTTAACTTGTGATAACTATACAACAGAACAGATCAACTGGACAAGACATCTACTCACACGGGTGGCCAAAAAATATGTTTGAAAGCCACGCCCCCAGTCTTCTGATCTGACCCACTGGGTCATATCTCAATAACCCAGCATCAATAACCCAGCACCCAGCATCAATAACCCAGCACTCCGCATCAATAACCCAGCACCCAGCATCAATAACCCAGCACTCAGCATCAATAACCCAGCACCCAGCACTCAGCATCAATAACCCAATGCCTGCAACCTAGCGTTATACTCCGCCTGAAAAACACCCATCATTCAACTTTTATGGTGACAATAATGCCCCTTATTTGCTAGTACACTTTGGAAGTATTAGAATTAGGTGAACTTGATCCAATGTCTTCGGAGGTGATGGCAGAATATTCAACTTTTGCCGTAGGCTATCTGATAGAAAAAGTTTCTGAAAAGATAGGAAAAAACGATTGCAAATTGATGTGGACCTGTAAAACAGACCGTTTGGATATTAATAGGACCTAATCTGTTTTCCGTTGGCCTTTTCTCGAAACGTAATATAGGCCTATGTTGAACTACACACAAATTCTCAAACCTTGTCTAGAGGCAGCGGAAGCCACTGGCTACTTGTCTGCTTAGCAGTGCGACAATATATAAAGTCGACATTTACGTTGAAATTGAGAATAAACTCTTAGGTATATTTCAATATTTGAATAAAGTAGAGGCTTTGGTTAACTGCATGTCTCTCTGGCTCTCTGTTGCTATGCGTGCCACGGTTTGAAATGCAGTTAGTGAAACTAGACTTCAGGATTTCCTTGTTACTAATGCTAATTATTTATCTTTTAGCACATAATAACCATTTTTGTATTATTATATTATATTATTATATTATAATTATCATAAGTATCCCTATCATGACCCGGAAGAGGTTGTGCCACAGATTATTTTCAGAAGGAGGAACCACTCGGTTGAGGTGTTTCATCCATTTGCCCACATAAAGTGGGGAGAACAAGTATTTGATACAATGTAAATGAATTACTTAAAATTCATACAATGTGATTTTCTAGATTTTTGTTTTAGATTCCGTCTCTCACAGTTGAAGTGTACCTATGATAAAAAATTACAGACCTCTACATGCTTTGTAAGTAGGAAAACCTGCAAAATCGTCAGTGTATCAAATACTTGTTCTCCCCACTGTAGGTAGAGACCGGTGGGTGTGTGTGTGTGTCAGTTTTGGAATAAATCCCTTTTTTTGTTGACTGTGCTGGTCTCCATCTCCCAGCAGTTCCATCTATGCATGCTTCAAAATATGTACAAAGTGGGTAAGCATTCCAGAAGTGCCCCTCCCAGGCTGCATTTCACATACTTGGATTTAGACTCGTGCTCCAGTGGTCCTTCCGGTAGCGTCCATTTTGAGAAACACTGATTGTGTCACTTTTCAGGTTCAGTTCATTTATTTTGAATACTAAAATCATTCATAGTAGTTTATTTAATGTTGTAGACATGAGATTACATTTCAAAACACTGTGTTTGTTTATTATTAGAATTGAGGAATTATTACAAAATTGTTTATCCACCATATGATCACAATAACCTTTTTTTTATAGACATTTATAGACATCTGGCTATCTCCTCCGATGTCAGTGCACCCTCGTCTGTCAGAGTGCAGAATAACTGATTCATTTACAAACGGGAAACAACCGTTGAATATGACCGGAGTCAGTAAATGCCGGCAAAACAACAATTAACAATTAAATTGTTACCAGCAGCACAGTTAAAGTCACTCATGCTCTGGATAGGAGCTGTTCTCTCATTTGTGTCTGGAAGTAGCTAGCCAACGTTAGCCAGTTAGTACTCCTAGGTCAGCGTGTCCAGTGCGCGCTGAGTTTACCGACCAGGCAATCTGACAATGCTCTGAATTTACAAACGGCCCAGTTTACTCCTACAAAATGAATGCAATTTTACGAAACACACCCTTAGATTTGTATTTTTTTTGTTAGTATAATATACAGAAGATCTATGAAGAATTGTTGTGGGAGTACTGTTAATATTCATTTGATGACTGAGAATTCATCTATACTGTGTCCCTTCATTGCATTTTGGCAATAAATGAACTATCCATCCACTACGCCTTCCTATCGGAGATATGACTGAGAGGTCACATGGGCTCTGGTCAAAAGTAGTGAATCTTAGGGCCGGGATGATACCGGTATCGCGATGTTTTCCACGGCAACAAAGAAAAAATGTAAACATGAGGCAGTCCGAACAATTTGTTTCGTTTTAAAAACCTGTTTGTTAAATAAATAAATTTGCCTCTTGGAAAGAGCAAAGGCGGAGGTGTTGCTAACATTTACGATAGCAAATTTCAATTTACAAAAAAAATAATGACATTTTCGTCTTTTGAGCTTCTAGTCATGAAATCTATGCAGCCTACTCAATCACTTTTTATAGCTCCTTGATGCCCTTCCAGACTCCCTCTGTCTACCCAAGGACGCCAGAGGACAAAAATCAGTTAACCACCTAACTGAGGATCTCAATTTAACCTTGCGCAATACCCTAGATGCAGTTGCACCCCTAAAAACTAAAAAAATGTCTCATAAGAAACTAGCTCCCTGGTACACAGAAAATACCCGAGCTCTGAAGCAAGCTTCCAGAAAATTGGAACGGAAATGGCGCCACACCAAACTGGAAGTCTTCCGACTAGCTTGGAAGGACGGTACCGTGCAGTATTGAAGAGCCCTTACTGCTGCTCGATCATCCTATTTTTCTAACTTAATTGAGGAGAATAAGAACAATCTGAAATTCCTTTTTAATACTGTCGCAAAGCTAACTAAAAAGCAGCATTCCCCAAGAGAGGATGACTTTCACTTTAGCAGTGATAAATTCATGAACTTCTTTGAGGAAAAGATTAGGATTATTAGAAAGCAAATTACGGACTCCTCTTTAAACCTGCGTATTCCTCCAAACCTCAGTTGTCCTGAGTCTGCACAACTCTGCCAGGACCTAGGATCAAGAGAGACGCTCAAGTGTTTTAGTACTATATCTCTTGTCTGCTATACAAACTGATGGAAAGTGGTGTTGGGGGTAAAACATACGACATTATAAAATCCATGTACACAAACAACAAGTGTGCGGTTAAAATTGGCAAAAAACACACACATTTCTTCACACAGGGTCGTGGGGTGAGACAGGGATGCAGCTTAAGCCCCACCATCTTCAAAAAATATATCAACCAATTGGCGCGGGCACTAGAAAAGTCTGCAGCACCCGGCCTCCCCCTGCTAGAATCCGAAGTCAAATGTCTGCTGTTTGCTGATGATCTGGTGCTTCTGTCACCAACCAAGGAGGGCCTACAGCAGCACCTAGATCTTATGCACAGATTCTGTCAGACCTGGGCCCTGACAGTAAATCTCAGTAAGACCAAAATAATGGTGTTCCAAAAAAGGTCCAGTCACCAGGACCACAAATACAAATTCCATCTAGACACTGTTGCCCTAGAGCACACAAAAAACGATACATACCTTGGCCTAAACATCAGCACCACAGGTAACTTCCACAAAGCTGTGAACGATCTGAGAGACAAGGCAAGAAGGGCATTCTATTCCATCAAAAGAAACATAAATTTCAACATACCAATTAGGATTTGGCTAAAAATACTTGAATCAGTCATAGAGCCCATTGCCCTTTATGGTTGTGAGGTCTGGGGTCCGCTCACCAACCAAGACTTCACAAAATGGGACAAACACCAAATTGAGACTCTGCACGCAGAATTCTGCAAAAATATCCTCCGTGTACAACGTAGAACACCAAATAATGCATGCAGAGCAGAATTAAGCCGATACCCACTAATTATCAAAATCCAGAAAAGAGCTGCTAAATTCTACAACCACCTAAAAGGAAGCGATTCACAAACCTTCCATAACAAAGCCATCACCTACAGAGAGATGAACCTGGAGAAGAGTCCCCTAAGCAAGCTGGTCCTGGGGCTCTGTTCACAAACACAAACACACACTACAGAGCCCCAGGACAGCAGCACAATTAGACCCAACCAAATCATGAGAAAACAAAAAGATAACTACTTAACACATTGGAAAGAATTAACAAAAAAACTGAGCAAACTAGAATGCTATTTGGCCCTACACAGAGAGTACACAGCGGCAGAATACCTGACCACTGTGACTGACCCAAAATTAAGGAAAGCCTTGACTATGTACAGACTCAGTGAGCATAGCCTTGCTATTGAGAAAGCCCGCCGTAGGCAGACATGGCTCTCAAGAGAAGACAGGCTATGTGCTCACTGCCCACAAAATGAGGTGGAAACTGAGCTGCACTTCCTAACCTCCTGCCCAATGTATGACCATATTAGAGAGACATATTTCCCTCAGATTACACAGATCCACAAAGAATTCGAAAACAAATCCAATTTTGAAAAACTCCCATATCTACTGGGTGAAATTCCACAGTGTGCCATCACAGCAGCAAGATTTGTGACCTGTTGCCACGAGAAAAGGGCAACCAGTGAAGAACAAACACCATTGTAAATACAACCCATATTTATGCTTATTTATTTTATCTTGTGTCCTTTAGCCATTTGTACATTGTTAGAACACTGTATATATATATATAATATGACATTTGTAATGTCTTTACTGTTATGAAACTTCTGTATGTGTAAGAGTCTGTACGAAAAATAATCTACACGAGATCATTCGTTATGATACCACGTCAAACAAGTTCATTAAAATGAAATAAAAATGACACGTTTATCTCAATTGTTTTTTAAAGAACAATACTTTATCTTCAGACTGAAATACATGAAACAAACGCTGCTGGTTGAGTTTGATAAAACAACGACACACCACATCAACTAAATCAACTACATTCATCAACTACATTCTCTACACAGTGTCGTAAACCGTCTAAATGGCTCCAGTTATGTGGCCCCACATGGGTACAATAAACCCTTGGCCTCCACATGGGTCTATATCAATTGGGGGGAGGGGGGGGGCGTGCTACAATAAACCCTTGGCCCCCACATGGGGGTTGGCCCTTGGCCCTAGCCCACGACTTTGTTTTACAGATCTCGAGGAACTGGATTAGGTGTCAGAGATCTAGTGCTGACATGGTGGATAATTCTGACATATTGCTCCTACTTTTTCCTGATTCCTTCAGATCAGCAGACATTGAAGGGTTAAAGGTCAAGTGACTCGAACCCGGAGGACTACCTATAACACACGCTTCAGAAATACACTTAATTTTCATCACCACCATCACCACGTGACCCCAAATGGCACCCTATATAGTGCACTACTTTAGTCCAGAGCCCTATAGAACCCTATTCCCTATATAGTGCACTACTATAGACCAGAGCCCTATAGAACCCTATTCCCTATATAGTGCACTACTATAGACCAGAGCCCTATAGAACCCTATTCCCTATATAGTGCACTACTATAGACCACAGCCCTATAGAACCCTATTCCCAATATAGTGCACTACTTTAGACCAGAGCCCTATAGAACCCTATTCCCTATATAGTGCACTACTTTAGACCAGAGCCCTATGGAACCCTATTCCCTATATAGTGCACTACTTTAGACCAGAGCCCTATAGAACCATATTCCCTATATAGTGCACTACTATAGACCAGAGCCCTATAGAACCCTATTCCCTATATAGTGCACTACTATAGACCACAGCCCTATAGAACCCTATTCCCTATATAGTGCACTACTTTAGACCAGAGCCCTATAGAACCCTATTCCCTATATAGTGCACTACTTTAGACCAGAGCCCTATAGAACCCTATTCCCTATATAGTGCACTACTATAGACCAGAGCCCTATAGAACCCTATTCCCTATATAGTGCACTACTATAGACCAGAGCCCTATAGAACCCTATTCCCTATATAGTGCACTACTATAGACCACAGCCCTATAGAACCCTATTCCGAATATAGTGCACTACTTTAGACCAGAGCCCTATAGAACCCTATTCCCTATATAGTGCACTACTATAGACCAGAGCCCTATAGAACCCTATTCCCTATATAGTGCACTACTATAGACCACAGCCCTATAGAACCCTATTCCCAATATAGTGCACTACTTTAGACCAGAGCCCTATAGAACCCTATTCCCTATATAGTGCACTACTTTAGACCAGAGCCCTATGGAACCCTATTCCCTATATAGTGCACTACTTTAGACCAGAGCCCTATAGAACCATATTCCCTATATAGTGCACTACTATAGACCAGAGCCCTATAGAACCCTATTCCCAATATAGTGCACTACTTTAGACCAGGGCCCTATAGAACCCTATTCCCAATATAATGCACTACTTTAGACCAGGGCCCTATGGAACCCTATTCCCTATATAGTGCACTACTATAGACCAGAGCCCTATAGAACCCTATTCCCAATATAGTGCACTACTTTAGACCAGGGCCCTATATTTTAGAGAATATGGTGCCATTTGTACCTCGGCCCCTGTGTCTCTTGGCAGCGTAGTATATAATCAGCCCAAGGGTGACCAGGACCGCTGACCCCACCAGAGAGAGGAAGCCCACCACAGGCCTCTTGGTCAGGACCAGACACCCCGAGCAGGGTAGAGGCTGACTGGGGCACTGCAGGGCCGAGGTAAGGGTTCCCTGGAGAGGGAAGCCGTTGTGCCGGATAATGTTCTGATACTGGGACAGAGATGTTTTGAGGATTTCCTCATCCTGGACATGACCGTACAAGCCGAAGCCTGGGTCTCTCTGGTCGTTCAGGGAGTAGGCGAAGTAACCCTTCAGATTCACCCCGTCTAGGATGTAGGCTGAGCGGGGAAGGAGAAGAAGGAGAAGCAAAGGTTTATTACAATTGTAAGTCTGTTCCAGTTAACAAAATCCAAAGTTACCCTTTAGCCAACGGTCAGACGTGTTTTAAACATTTTCCCAGTTCAGCTAAATAAATCTGAAGCTCTGCTTGTGCAAAAACAAATCTGATCAATGTTTTTTTGGGTGGGAGGGGTCGGGGGGGGGGGGGGGAATGAAACTGTGATGGACATGTTCTCTTACCATGCCTGGGGAGAAAAGGGTTTCAACTCCATATTGCAACACATAAGAATAATTAATTAAAGTCATTCCTTTCTTTTATAATACGTTCATAATCACATTATCAATAATCACATATTTCATAATGATAAATGGGCTATATTTAAATGTAAATAGTTGGATGGCTCACAACTTTTTCCAGTTAAGTCAAAAAAAAACACCGAGGTACTTCTTGTTGGAGCCAAAGCACAGAGAGGGAATCTGGACGCACATTTTCATTCCCCAGGTAATAAAGATAAAACACCAGGTAAAAAAAAACTAGTTGTCATTTTAGATTCTGAACTCAATTTAGAATCACAGATTAGGAATGTGACCAATATAGTTTTTATTCATCTGAGGAACATTGCCGAGGCGCCACCATTTCTCTCTCAGGTTGATACAGAGAGACTCATCAATTTTATTACAAGCAGGCTCGACTCCTGTAATGCTCTCCTGTCTGGTCTACCCAAGAAAGTCATTGGTCATCTACAAAACATACAGAATGCTTCAGCACGGGTACTGACCAAGACCAGACGGAGAGCACACATTACACTGGTTTTAAGGTCTCTGAATGCCTGTGAGTTCTAGAATTCATTTTGAAGAATCTTCTATTGGTTTTAGAACAATCCACGATTGTGCACTTCAATACATGTCGGACATGCTTTAAGTTATGTACCCAGGAAGTCCCTCAGGTCCTCTGGCCTTTTAACTATCCTAAAGCCCAGGCCAGGACCAAGAGGCATGGAGAAACAGCCTTTAGTTATTATGCCCCCAGCCTTTAGTTATTATGACCCCAGCATTTAGTTATTATGTCCCCAGCCTTTAGTTACTATGACCCCAGCCTTTAGTTATTATGTCCCCAGCCTTTAGTTATTATGACCCCAGCCTTTAGTTATTATGACCCCAGCCTTTAGTTATTATGTCCCCAGCCTTTAGTTACTATGACCCCAGCCTTTAGTTATTATGACCCCAGCCTTTAGTTACTATGACCCCAGCCTTTAGTTACTATGACCCCAGCCTTTAGTTATTATGCCCCCAGCCTTTAGTTATTATGCCCCCAGCCTTTAGTTATTATGTCCCCAGCCTTTAGTTATTATGACCCCAGCCTTTAGTTACTATGACCCCAGCCTTTAGTTATTATGACCCCAGCCTTTAGTTATTATGACCCCAGCCTGGGACCAAGAGGCATGGAGAGGCAGCCTTTAGTTATTATGACCCCAGCCTTTAGTTATTATGACCCCAGCCTTTAGTTACTATGACCCCAGCCTTTAGTTATTATGACCCCAGCCTGGGACCAAGAGGCATGGAGAGGCAGCCTTTAGTTATTATGTCCCCAGCCTTTAGTTATTATGACCCCAGCCTTTAGTTACTATGACCCCAGCCTTTAGTTACTATGACCCCAGCCTTTAGTTACTATGACCCCAGCCTTTAGTTATTATGACCCCAGCCTTAAGTTATTATGTCCCCAGCCTTTAGTTATTATGCCCCCAGCCTTTAGTTATTATGTCCCCAGCCTTTAGTTATTATGTCCCCAGCCTTTAGTTATTATGTCCCCAGCCTTTAGTTATTATGTCCCCAGCCTTTAGTTATTATGTCCCCAGCCTTTAGTTATTATGTCCCCAGCCTTTAGTTATTATGTCCCCAGCCTTTAGTTATTATGTCCCCAGCCTTTAGTTACTATGACCCCAGCCTTTAGTTATTATGACCCCAGCCTTTAGTTATTATGTCCCCAGCCTTTAGTTATTATGTCCCCAGCCTGGGACCAAGAGGCATGGAGAGGCAGCCTTTAGTTATTATGTCCCCAGCCTTTAGTTATTATGACCCCAGCCTTTAGTTACTATGACCCCAGCCTTTAGTTATTATGTCCCCAGCCTTTAGTTACTATGACCCCAGCCTTTAGTTATTATGACCCCAGCCTTTAGTTATTATGTCCCCAGCCTTTAGTTATTATGCCCCCAGCCTTTAGTTATTATGTCCCCAGCCTTTAGTTATTATGTCCCCAGCCTTTAGTTATTATGTCCCCAGCCTTTAGTTATTATGTCCCCAGCCTTTAGTTATTATGTCCCCAGCCTTTAGTTATTATGTCCCCAGCCTTTAGTTATTATGTCCCCAGCCTTTAGTTATTATGTCCCCAGCCTTTAGTTATTATGTCCCCAGCTTTTAGTTACTATGACCCCAGCCTTTAGTTATTATGACCCCAGCCTTTAGTTATTATGTCCCCAGCCTTTAGTTATTATGTCCCCAGCCTTTAGTTATTATGTCCCCAGCCTTTAGTTATTATGTCCCCAGCCTTTAGTTATTATGACCCCAGCCTTTAGTTATTATGCCCCCAGCCTTTAGTTATTATGCCCCCAGCCTTTAGTTATTATGCCCCCAGCCTTTAGTTATTATGACCCCAGCCTGGGACCAAGAGGCATGGAGAGGCAGCCTTTAGTTATTATGTCCCCAGCCTTTAGTGAATATGTCCCCAGCCTTTAGTTATTATGTCCCCAGGCTTTAGTTATTATGTCCCCAGCCTTTAGTTATTATGACCCCAGCCTGGGACCAAGAGGCATGGAGAGGCAGCCTTTAGTTATTATGTCCCCAGTCTTTAGTTATTATGACCCCAGCCTGGGACCAAGAGACATGGAGAGACAACCTTTAGTTACTATGTCCCCAGCCTTTAGTTACTATGCCCCCAGCCTTTAGTTATTATGACCCCAGCCTAGGACCAAGAGACATGGAGAGACAACCTTTAGTTACTATGTCCCCAGCCTTTAGTTACTATGCCCCCAGCCTTTAGTTATTATGACCCCAGTCTTTAGTTATTATGTCCCCAGGCTTTAGTTATTATGACCCCAGCCTTTAGTTATTATGTCCCCAGCCTTTAGTTATTATATCCCCAGCCTAGGACCAATAGACATGGAGAGACAACCTTTAGTTATTATGACCCCAGCCTTTAGTTATTATGACCCCAGCCTTTAGTTATTATGACCCCAGCCTTTAGTTATTATGTCCCCAGCCTTCAGTTATTATATCCCCAGCCTAGGACCAATAGACATGGAGAGACAACCTTTAGTTATTATGCCCCCAGCCTCTGGAATAACCGGTCAGAGAACCTGACAGGGGCTGAAACTGTGGACATATTTAAAATATCTTAAAACATACATTTTTAGCTTTGCTTTTCCTCAGGGTGCTTTTTAGTTGTTCAGTTTGTCATTTGTTTGTCTTGTATCTAATGTTTAGTGTGGAGTAAATATCTCAGTGTTTGAAGGTTCTCTACTGTCATCGACTGGAATAGAATAATATGGAGAATGACGCAGATGTAACACGAAAACAAGTGTGAGTTCGTGTGTGTTCAGTCAGCCGGTCGTCGTCCTCTAGGGTCAGTGAGCTGTATGTCTGTCTAATAATTAAACTCAAAGTACCAAAAATAACATTCTCGAACTGGAGGCACACAAAGTGAAATGAAAGGCAGACAAACTTTGGTAACATTTGACTTAAATACGTCCGACTGTACAGTCGTGGCCAAAAGTTTTGAGAATGACACAAATATTAATTTTCACAAAGTCTGCTGCCTCAGTTTGTATGATGGCAATTTGCATATACTCCAGAATGTTATGAAGAGTGATCAGATGAATTGCAATTAATTGCAAAGTTCCCCTTTGCCATGCAAATTAACTGAATCCCCCAAAAACATTTCCACTGCATTTCAGCCCTGCCACAAAAGGACACGTTGACATCATGTCAGTGATTCTCTCGTTAACACAGGTGTGAGTGTTGACGAGGACAAGGCTGGAGATCACTCTGTCATGCTGATTGAGTTCGAATAACAGACTGGAAGCTTCAAAAGGAGGGTGGTGCTTTGAATCATTGTTCTTCCTCTGTCAACCATGGTTACCTGCAAGGAAACACGTGTCGTCATCATCGCTTTGCACAAAAAGGGCTTCACAGGCAAGGATATTGCTGACAGTAAGATTGCACCTAAATCAACCATTTATCGGATCATCAAGAACTTCAAGGAGAGCGGTTCAACTGTTGTGAAGAAGGCTTCAGGGCGCCCAAGAAAGTCCAGCAAGCACCAGGACCGTCTCCTAAAGTTGATTCAGCTGCGGGATCGGGGCACCACCAGTACAGAACTTGCTCAGGAATGGCAGCAGGCAGGTGTGAGTGCATCTGCACGCACAGTGAGGCGAAGACTTTTGGAGGATGGCCTGGTGTCAAGAAGGGCAGCAAAGAAGCCACTTCTCTCCAGGAAAAACATCAAGGACAGAGTGATATTCTGCAAAAGGTACAGGGTTTGGACTGCTGAGGACTGTCATTTTCTCAGTTGAATCCCCTTTCCGAATGTTTGGGGCATCCGGAAAAAAGCTTGTCCGGAGAAGACAAGGTGAGCGCTACCATCAGTCCTGTGTCATGCCAACAGTAAAGCATCCTGAGACCATTCATGTGTGGGGTTGCTTCTCAGCCAAGGGAGTGGGCTCACTCACAATTTTGCCTAAGAACACAGCCATGAATAAAGAATGGCACCAACACATCCTCTGAGAGCAACTTCTCCCAACCATCCAGGAACAGTTTGGTGACGAACAATGCCTTTTCCAGCGTGATGGAGCACTTTGCCATAAGGCAAAGTGATAACTAAGTGGTTCGGGGAACAAAACATCGATATTGTGGGGAACAAAACATCGATAACAATCCCATTGAGAACTTGTGGTCAATCCTCAAGAGGCAGGTGGACAAACAAAAACCCACAAATTCTGACGAATCTCCAAGCATTGATTATGCAAGAATGGGCTGCCATCAGTCAGGATGTGGCCCAGAAGTTAATTGACAGCATGCCAGGGCAGATTGCAGAGGTCTTGAAAAAGAAGGGTCAACACTGCAAATATTGACTCTTTGCATAAACTTCATGTAATTGTCAATAAAATCCTTTGACACTTATGAAATGCTTGTACTTCAGTATCCATAGTAACATGACAAAAATATCTAAAGACACTGAAGCAACAAAATTTGTGGACATTAATATTTGTGTCATTCTCAAAACTTTTGGCCACGACTGTATATAACGGTGTCATCATAATCAATACCATACCAGTGTCATCATAATCAATACCATAACAGGTGTCATCGTAATCAATACCATAACAGGTGTCATCATAATCAATACCATAACAGGTGTCATCATAATCAATACCATAACAGGTGTCATAATCAATACCGTAACAGGTGTCATAATCAATACCATAACAGGTGTCATAATCAATACCATAACAGGTGTCATAATCAATACCATAACAGGTGTCATAATCAATACCATAACAGGTGTCATCATAATCAATACCATAACAGGTGTCATCAGAATCAATACCATAACAGGTGTCGTGTAACTGGTCAGAGTCATAGTGTGTTGGTCTCACTGGGCAAACCAACGTCTAAACCATTAGACCAAGAGGAAATTACGTCAGGGGCCACTGACTAAATTGGGGGCATTGTGTGTGTGTGTGTGTGTTTAATCCTACACATTATTTTATTTTAATCTTTTATTTAACTAGGAAAGTCAGTTATAGAACAAATTCTTATTTACAATGACGGTCTACCTTGGCCAATCTGGACGACACTGGGCCAGTTGTGTGCTGCCCTATGGGACTTCCAATCACAGCCAGATGTGATTTAGCCTGGATTCAAACCAGGGACTGTAGTGACGCTTCTTGCACTGAGATGCAGTGCCTTAGACCACTGCACCATTCATATTACAGACCCTCCCTTTAATTTAGGGTGTTGTCTGTGTGTTTAATCCTCTGCTATATTACAGACCCTCCCTTTATTCAGAGGCTCATTGAAGTAGCTCTAGACTTCCCTCTCATCAGGGCCATTGCACGTGTGTGTGTGTGTGTGTGTGTGTGTGCCCACACCTTTAAGAGCTTCGTTGATGTAGCTGTACAGGTAGTAGACTCTCAGACTGTCGTCGAAGCGGGCCGGGTCTTCCTGCACCCCATTGGCTACCACATAGACCGCCACGCCAGCGTAGCGCTCCTCCACCTGTACAAACGGAGGTGGAGAGGTATCAGGGATCAGTGCACCAGTCAGTCAGTCAACCAGTCAGTCAGTCAACTAGTCAACCTGTCAATCAATCAACTAGTCAACCAGTCAGTCAATCAACTAGTCAACCAGTCAGTCAATCATCTAGTCTCTCTGGGTAAATAAATCTCTCTTTCTCTGGGTAAATAAATCTCTCTCTCTGAGTAAATAAATCTCTCTCTCTAGGTAAATAAATCTCTCTAGGTAAATAAATCTCTCTCTCTGGGTAAATACATCTCTCTCTCTGGGTAAATACATCTCTATCTCTGGGTAAATAAATCTCTCTCTCTGGGTAAATAAATCTCTCTCTCTGGGTACATAAATCTCTCTCTCTCTCTGGGTAAATAAATCTCTATCTCTGGGTAAATACATCTCTCTATCTGGGTAAATAAATCTCTCTCTCTGGGTAAATAAATCTCTCTCTCTAGGTAAATAAATCTCTCTAGGTAAATAAATCTCTCTCTCTGGGTAAATACATCTCTCTATCTGGGTAAATAAATCTCTCTCTCTGGGTAAATACATCTCTATCTCTGGGTAAATAAATCTCTCTCTCTGGGTAAATAAATCTCTCTCTCTGGGTACATAAATCTCTCTCTCTCTCTGGGTAAATAAATCTCTATCTCTGGGTAAATACATCTCTCTATCTGGGTAAATAAATCTCTCTCTCTGGGTAAATAAATCTCTCTCTCTAGGTAAATAAATCTCTCTAGGTAAATAAATCTCTCTCTCTGGGTAAATACATCTCTCTATCTGGGTAAATAAATCTCTCTCTCTGGGTAAATAAATCTCTCTCTCTGGGTGAATAAAGTGCCATCTCACCCAGTTGAGGGCCTTCCTGAGGCCCCAGGGCACTACGGGGGCATTGGGCCGAGGGGACCTGATCCAGGTGATGTCTCCCATGTACTGCACCCCCAACCTGGAGGGCAGTTTGTTTCTGTGGAGACAGAGTAGAGCTTACTGTAAGATGTGGTCATAGCAATAGTAGCACTAGT
>NC_034201.2:47740221-47745221 GCF_002021735.2 Oncorhynchus kisutch
GTAGTAGCTATAGTTCGGTAGTAATAGTAGTAACAGTAGTAGTAGTTGTTGTAGTAGCTGTAGTAACAATAGTAGCAGTAGTAGTAGTAATAGTAATAGTAGTAGTTGTTGTAGTAGCTATAGTTCAGTAGTAGCAGTAGTAGTAGCAGCAGTAGCAGTAGTTGTTGTAGTAGCTATAGTTCAGTAGTAGCAGTAGTAGTAGCAGCAGTAGCAGTAGTTGCTGTAGTAGCTATAGTTCAGTAGTAATAGTAGTAACAGTAGTAGCAGTAACAGTAGAAATACTAGTAGTAACAGTAATAGTAGTAGTAGTAGTAGTAATAGTAATAGTAGTAGTTGTTGTAGTAGCTATAGTTCAGTAGTAGCAGTAGTAGTAGCAGCAGTAGCAGTAGTTGTTGTAGTAGCTATAGTTCAGTAGTAGCAGTAGTAGTAGCAGCAGTAGCAGTAGTTGTTGTAGTAGCTATAGTTCAGTAGTAGCAGTAGCAGCAGTAGCAGTAGCAGTAGTTGCTGTAGTAGCTATAGTTCAGTAGTAGTAGCAGCAGTAGCAGTAGTTGTTGTAGTAGCTATAGTTCAGTAGTAGCAGTAGCAGCAGTAGCAGTAGCAGTAGTTGCTGTAGTAGCTATAGTTCAGTAGTAGTAGCAGCAGTAGCAGTAGTTGTTGTAGTAGCTATAGTTCAGTAGTAGCAGTAGTAGTAGCAGCAGTAGCAGTAGTTGTTGTAGTAGCTATAGTTCAGTAGTAGCAGTAGCAGCAGTAGCAGTAGTTGCTGTAGTAGCTATAGTTCAGTAGTAGTAGCAGCAGTAGCAGTAGCAGTAGTTGCTGTAGTAGCTATAGTTCAGTAGTAGTAGCAGCAGTAGCAGTAGTTGTTGTAGTAGCTATAGTTCAGTAGTAGCAGTAGTAGTAGCAGCAGTAGCAGTAGTTGCTGTAGTAGCTATAGTTCAGTAGTAGCAGTAGTAGTAGCAGCAGTAGCAGTAGTTGCTGTAGTAGCTATAGTTCAGTAGTAAGAAAAGTCATATTCGTCTTACTCTTCAATGGTGGTGGTCACTAGCTGAGTGCTGAAATGACTGATGGCGAAGAAGTCGTATGTCCCCCTCACCAGCTGTCTGTCCTCATCACTGAACAACGGCAGGTGGTAACTATGGAAACAACAACATCACTATTTTACTCTGTGGTCGCAGATCAGTATGTACTTGAGCTGAGGCCAGGATTCAATTCCTCTGGACCTGACAATGCAGCTTTTAAAACCTCGCAAGAACCCGCCCGGTTTTTACATTTTCGCCTTAAATGACATACCCAAATCTAACTGCCTGTAGCTCAGGCCCTGAAGCAAGGATATGCATATTATTGGTACCATTTGAAAGGAAACACTTTGAAGTTTGTGGAAATGTGAAATTAATGTAGGAGAATATAACACTTTAGATCTGGTAAAAGATAATACAAAGACAAAAAACATGATTTTTTTTGCATTTTTTTGTACCATCATCTTTGAAATGCAAGAGAAAGGCCATAATGCATTATTCCAGCCCAGGCGCAATTTAGGCATGGGCCACTGGATGGCAGCAGAGTATGTGCAAAGTTTTAGACTGATCCAATGAACTATTGCATTCATATTCAAAATGTTGTATCAAGACAGCCCAAATGTTCCGAATTGGTTTATTAATACATTTTGAAGTTCATAACTGTGCACTCTCCTCAAACAATAGCATGGTATTATTTCACTGTAATATCTACTGTAAAGTGGACGGTGTAGTTAAGATTAACAAGAATTTAAGCTTTCTGCGCAAATCAGATATGTCTATGTCCTAGGAAATGTTCTTGTTTCTTACAATCATGCTAATCACATTAGCCTACGTTAGCTCAATCTCATGCTAATCACATTAGCCTACGTTAGCTCAATCTAATGCTAATCACATTAGCCTACGTTAGCTCAATCTCATGCTGATCACATTAGCCTACGTTAGCTCAATCTCATGCTAATCACATTAGCCTACGTTAGCTCAATCTCATGCTAATCACATTAGCCTACGTTAGCTCAATCTCATGCTAATCACATTAGCCTACGTTAGCTCAATCTCATGCTAATCACATTAGCCTACGTTAGCTCAACCGTCCCGAGGACGGGATCCTGTACAGGCATTTCCTTCTGCGATCGCAGGAGACTGCATAGACGCTGCAGGCGTCGGCTCAATCAGACTGTTTACGCAGATCGTATTGAATCCTGGCCTAACTCATCCTGGCCTAACTACTTGTCCCCAAGATGGCGTAGCAGTAGGTCGTCCTGTCCTGTCGTGTCCCTGTATATATCGTTTATTTTTCGTTTTTTACATATTTTCTCCACATATCTCTTTGAAAACATTTTGCTAAACCCTAAGCTTCCAAATACTCTCCTGCAACCCGACTCACCCAATGTAGCTATTTTTCCTAAAGTATTTATATTTACTTCGGGACCCCTCAACTGAAGCTAGCCAGCTAACCAGCGGGTATGCTAGCGGTCTCCAGCTAACCGGTCATCAGCGAACCTGTAGTTCGGAAAGCTCTCGCCTGTTCGTACAACACGACTTTAACCAGAGCACAACGGACCTATTTATTTTTCATCCCCGGATTCCCACCGCAAACGGAACATCTTTCAGCTGGATTTTTCAGCAACTAGCTATCTAGCTAAACCGCAACCTCGGATTACTCCTGGCTAGCGTTTCCACCCACTTAGCTTGAAGCTAGCCCGGCCGTAGCACCTGCGCTACCACCGTAGCATACTCCTGAGCTACAATACCCGGGCCCACGACCGGTCTACCGATGTCATCGCATGAAGAGGAATAAACAGACTCACCCCATCGCGACGTCCCCCAAAGGCTAACTCTCTAGCCCTCGCTATCTCCCTGCTTGCTAATTCGGCCTGCTAACTGCTAGCTTGTCCAGCTCCGGCCCGCTAACTGCTACCTTGTCTAGCCCGGGCCTACAAACTGTTAGCTTGTTAGCACAGGCCTGCTAACCGCCTGAATCGCCGCGTCTCAAACGCTCACCGGACCCATATTTACTTTCTATCTCTTTTGACTTTTAATTTGTTTATACCTTCCGGAAACCTGCCTCACCCAATGTGATACGGAATCGCTATTATTTTTTAATTTATTTTTAGAACACACTCAAGAACCTCCAGAAGCTAACCAGCTAACTAGCTACAAGCTATTTAGTCATTGTTAGTTTTTTTTAACCTGGATAACACTCGCCAGGCCAGCTTCCCTGCCCCATCCACCGCTGCCCCCTGGACACTGATCTCTTGGCTACATAGCTGATGCACGCTGGACTGTCCATTAATCACGGTACTCCATTCTGCTTGTTTGTTCTATCTGTTGGCCCCGTTGCCTAGTCTACGCCATTTTACCTGCTGTTGTTGTGCTAGCTGATTAGCTGTTGTCTCACCTACTGTTTTAGCTAGCTTTCCCAATTCAACACCTGTGATTACTGTATGCCTCGCTGTATGTCTCTCTCAAATGTCAACATGCCTTGTATACTGTTGTTCAGGTTAGTTATCATTGTTTTAGTTCACAATGGAGCCCCTAGTTCCACTCTTCACGCCCTTGATAACTCCTTTGTCCCACCTCCCACACATGCGGTGACCTCACCCATTACTACCAGCATGTCCAGAGATACAACCTCCCTCATCATCACCCAGTGCCTGGGCTTACCTCCGCTGTACCCGCACCCCACCATACCCCTGTCTGCGCATTATGCCCTGAATATATTCTACCATGCCCAGAAACCTGCTCCTCTTATTCTCTGTCCCCAACGCTCTAGGCGACCAGTTTTGATAACCTTTAGCCGCACCCTCATACTACTCCTTCTCTGTTCCGCGGGTGATGTGGAGGTAAACCCAGGCCCTGCATGTCCCCAGGCACCCTCATTTGTTGACTTCTGTGATCGAAAAAGCCTTGGTTTCATGCATGTCAACATCAGAAGCCTCCTCCCTAAGTTTGTTTTACTCACTGCTTTAGCACACTCTGCTAACCCTGATGTCCTTGCTGTGTCTGAATCCTGGCTCAGGAAGGCCACCAAAAATTCAGAGATTTCCATACCCAACTATAACATCTTCCGTCAAGATAGAACTGACAAAGGGGGCGGAGTTGCAGTTTACTGCAGAGATAGCCTGCAAAGTAATGTCATACTTTCCAGGTCCATACCCAAACAGTTCGAACTACTAATTTTGAAAATTACTCTCTCCAGAAATAAGTCTCTCACGGTTGCCGCCTGCTACCGACCCCCCTCAGCTCCCAGCTGTGCCCTGGACACTATTTGTGAATTGATCGCCCCCCATCTAGCTTCAGAGTTTGTTCTGTTAGGTGACCTAAACTGGGATATGCTTAACACCTCGCCAGTCCTACAATCTAAGCTAGATGCCCTCAATCTCACACAAATCATCAAGGAACCCACCAGGTACAACCCTAACTCTGTAAACAAGGGCACCCTCATAGACGTCATCCTGACCAACTGGCCCTCCAAATACACCTCCGCTGTCTTCAACCAGGATCTCAGCGATCACTGCCTCATTGCCTGTATCCGCTACGGAGCCGCAGTCAAACGACCACCCCTCATCACTGTCAAACGCTCCCTAAAACACTTCTGTGAGCAGGCCTTTCTAATCGACCTCGCCCGGGTATCCTGGAAGGACATTGACCTCATCCCGTCAGTTGAGGATGCCTGGTCATTCTTCAAAAGTAACTTCCTCACCATTTTAGATAAGCATGCTCCGTTCAAAAAATGCAGAACTAAGAACAGGGCTTGACAATCTGGACCCTCTATTTCTGAAACTATCTGCCACCATTGTCGCAACCCCTATTACCAGCCTGTTCAACCTCTCTTTCATCTCGTCTGAGATCCCCAAGGATTGGAAAGCTGCCGCAGTCATCCCCCTCTTCAAAGGGGGAGACACCCTGGACCCAAACTGTTACAGACCTATATCCATCCTGCCCTGCCTATCTAAGGTCTTCGAAAGCCAAGTCAACAAACAGGTC
>NC_034201.2:47750221-47755221 GCF_002021735.2 Oncorhynchus kisutch
ACACACACACACAGAGACACACACACACAGAGACACACAGAGACACACACACACACACACACACAGAGACACACACACACAGAGACACACACACACACACAGAGACACACACACACAGAGACACACAGAGACACACACACGCACACACAGAGACACACACACACAGAGACACACACACACACACAGACACACACACACAGAGACACACACACACACAGAGACACACACACACAGAGACACACACACACACACACACACACACACACACACAGAGACACACACACACAGACACACACACACACAGAGACACACACACACACACAGACACACACACACACACACACACACACAGAGACACACACACACACAGAGACACGCACACACTCACACTCACACACACAGAGACACACACACACAGAGACACACACTCACACTCACACACACAGAGACACACACACACAGAGACACACACACACAGAGACACACACACACAGAGACACACACACACACACAGAGACACACACACACACACAGAGAGACACACACACACACACACACACACACACAGAGACACACACACAAAGAGACACACACACACACAGAGACACACACACACAGAGACACACACACACAGAGACACACACACACAGAGACACACACACACAGAGACACACACAGAGACACACACACACACACAGAGACACACACACACACACAGACACACACACACAGAGACACACACACACAGAGACACACACAGAGACACACACACACACACACAGACACACACACACACACAGACACACACACCGGGAGCCACAATGCAGTTCCACCTCCACTAAAGCGGATCTGATTGAATAGAACCCAACGTTTGGATCAGGCTAGTTATCACCACGACGACGACTTGTCTGCTACAAAAGAGGCTCCGCATTGTTTCCTCCACAGGCTTAACATTTCACTCGGGATTTGGTTCTGGTAGTACCAACCTCCACGGGGGGCTGGGAGGCTGGAGCGCTGGCGTGTGTGTGTGTGGCGTGTGGCGTGTGTGGCGTGTGGTACCAACCTGTTGAACCAGCCTCCTGCTGCCTCCATCGGGGCTGGCAGGCTGGAGCGCTGGCTTATGTGGGTGTGGCGTGTGTGTGTGGCGTGTGTGTGGTGTGTGTGTGTGGCGTGTGTGTGTGTGGCGTGTATGTGGTGTGTGTCTGTGTGGCGTGTGTGTGTGTGGCGTGTGTGTGTGTGTGTGTGGCGTGTGTGTGGTGTGTGGCGTGTGTGTGTGGCGTGTGTGTGTGTGTGTGTGTGTGGCGTGTGTGTGTGTGTGGTGTGTGTGTGGCGTGTGTGTGTGGCGTGTGTGTGGCGTGTGTGTGTGGCGTGTGTGTGTGGCGTGTGTGTGTGGCGTGTGTGTGTGTGTGGCGTGTGTGTGTGTGGCGTGTGTGTGTGGCGTGTGTGTGTGTGTTGCGTGTGTGTGTGTGTTGCGTGTGGAACCAACCTGTTGAACCAGCCTCCTGCTGCCTCCATCGGGGCTGGCAGGCTGGAGCGCTGGCTTATGTGGGTGTGGCGTGTGTGTGTGTGGCGTGTGTGTGTGTGGTGTGTGTGTGTGTGGCGTGTGTGTGGTGTGTGTCTGTGTGGCGTGTGTGTGTGTGGCGTGTGTGTGTGTGTGTGGCGTGTGTGTGGTGTGTGGCGTGTGTGTGTGGCGTGTGTGTGTGTGTGTGTGTGTGGCGTGTGTGTGTGTGGCGTGTGTGTGTGTGTGGTGTGTGTGTGGCGTGTGTGTGTGGCGTGTGTGTGGCGTGTGTGTGTGGCGTGTGTGTGTGGCGTGTGTGTGTGGCGTGTGTGTGTGTGGCGTGTGTGTGTGTGGCGTGTGTGTGTGGCGTGTGTGTGTGGCGTGTGTGTGTGTGTGGCGTGTGTGTCTGTGGCGTGTGTGTGTGTGTTGCGTGTGGAACCAACCTGTTGAACCAGCCTCCTGCTGCCTCCATCGGGGCTGGCAGGCTGGAGCGCTGGCGTGTGTGGTGCCACAGGGTGACCATGGACGTGATGTTAGCCTGGTGCAGCTGGCTCGTAAAGCAGCGGTAGTACCTGGAACATAGTGAACATTACTGTTAGTCCAGTCCGAGTTCTCATCACACTGTTAACCGATACACTCAGAACTCCATTCCATGTTTTTACTCATGCACTAGTACCTGGAATGATGGAGACCAAGCAGGCAGTAATTAATCCAGTTTAGTTATGTTTAATAATTAATCAGACCTTTTTCAAACCTCTCCTCAGGCACCTACAGATATTTTACAATTTACTTGCAACCCTGAACTAGCACACCTGATTAATCTATTTACAGGTTTGATAACTAGTTGACAAGTTGAATCAGATATCCTACACTGAACAAAAATAATAAACGCAACATGTAAAGTGTTGGTCCCATGTTTCATGAGCTGAAATAAAAGATCCCAGAAATGTTCCATAGGCACAAAAAGCTGATTTCTGACAAATGTGTTTCCATCCCTGTTAGTGAGCATTTCTCCTTCGCCAAGATAATCCATCCACCTGACAGGTGTGGCATATCAAGAAACTGATTAAACAGCATGATCATTACACAGGTGCACTTTGTGCTGGGGACAATAAAAGGCCACTCTAAAATGTGCAGTTTTGCCAAACAATGCCACAGATGTCTCAAGTTTTGAGAGAGCGAGCAATTGGCATGCTGACTGCAGGAATGTCCACCAGAGTGGTTGCCAGACAACTACCATAAGCCGCTTCCAACATTGTTTTAGGGAATTTGGCAGTACACCCAACCACGTGTAACCACATCAGACCAGGACCTCCACATCCGGCCTCTTCCCCTGTGGGATGGTCTGAAACCAACCACCAGGACCTCCACATCCGGCCTCTTCACCTGTGGGATGGTCTGAGACCAACCACCAGGACCTCCACATCCGGCCTCTTCACCTGTGGGATGGTCTGAGACCAACCACCAGGACCTCCACATCCGGCCTCTTCACCTGAGGGATCATCTGAGACCAACCACCAGGACCTCCACATCCGGCCTCTTCACCTGTGGGATCATCTGAGACCAACCACCAGGACCTCCACATCCGGCCTCTTCACCCGTGGGATGGTCTGAGACCAACCACCAGGACCTCCACATCCGGCCTCTTCCCCTGTGGGATGGTCTGAGACCAACCACCAGGACCTCCACATCCGGCCTCTTCACCTGTGGGATGGTCTGAGACCAACCACCAGGACCTCCACACCTGTCCTCTTCACCTGAGGGATCATCTGAGACCAACCACCAGGACCTCCACATCCGGCCTCTTCACCCGTGGGATGGTCTGAGACCACAGCTGATGAAACAGAGGAGTTGTTGTTTTTTCTGTCTGTAATGAAGCCCTTTTGTAGGGAAAAACCTAATTCTGATTTGCGCCCCTGTCAAGTCATGTGATGTAATCCACCGATTAGAACCTAATGAATTTATTTCAAATGACTGATTTCCTTTTATGGAACTATGCAACTTTGTTGCATTTATATATATTTGTTTTTGCCCAGTACAGTTCTGTAATATTATAATAATTATAATAATAAACAGAATAGCTGGAGGTCTAGAAGAGACTAGAGGAGACTGACTACTAGAGGAGACTAGAGGAGACTGACTACTAGAGGAGACTAGAGGAGACTGACTACTAGAGGAGCCTAGAGGAGACTGACTACTAGAGGAGCCTAGAGGAGACTGACTACTAGAGGAGACTAGAGGAGACTGACTACTAGAGGAGACTAGAGGAGACTGACTACTAGAGGAGACTAGAGGAGACTGACTACTAGAGGAGACTAGAGGAGACTGACTACTAGAGGAGACTAGAGGAGACTGACTACTAGAGGAGCCTAGAGGAGACTGACTACTAGAGGAGACTAGAGGAGACTGACTACTAGAGGAGCCTAGAGGAGACTGACTACTAGAGGAGCCTAGAGGAGACTGACTACTAGAGGAGACTAGAGGAGACTGACTACTAGAGGAGACTAGAGGAGACTGACTACTAGAGGAGACTAGAGGAGACGGACTACTAGAGGAGCCTAGAGGAGACTGACTACTAGAGGAGACTAGAGGAGACTGACTGGAAGAGACTGACTACTAGAGGAGACTGACTACAGACTGACTACAGACTGACTACTAGAGGAGACTAGAGGAGACTGACTACTAGAGGAGACTAGAGGAGACTGACTGGAAGAGACTGACTACTAGAGGAGACTGACTACAGACTGACTACAGACTGACTACTAGAGGAGACTAGAGGAGACTGACTACTAGAGGAGACTAGAGGAGACTGACTGGAAGAGACTGACTACTAGAGGAGACTGACTACAGACTGACTACTAGAGGAGACTAGAGGGGACTGACCATAGACTGACTACAGACTGACTACTAGAGGAGACTGACTACTAGGGGACTGACTACTAGAGGAGGCTGACTACAGACTGACTACTAGAGGAGACTAGAGGAGACTGACTACATACTGACTACTAGAGGAGACTGACTACAGTCTGACTACTAGAGGAGACTGACTACTAGAGGAGACTGACTACAGTCTGACTACAGACTGACTACTAGAGGAGACTAGAGGAGACTGACTACATACTGACTACTAGAGGAGACCGACTACAGACTGACTACTAGAGGAGACTGACTACAGACTGACTACTAGAGGAGACTGACTACTAGAGGAGACTAGAGGAGACTTACTACTAGAGGAGACTAGAGGAGACCGACTACTAGAGGTGCCTAGAGGAGACAGACTACTAGAGGAGCCTAGAGGAGACTGACTGGAAGAGACTGACTACTAGAGGAGACTGACTACAGACTGACTACAGACTGACTGCTAGAGGAGACTAGAGGAGACTGACTATATACTGACTACAGACTGACTACTAGAGGAGACTGACTACTAGGAGACTGACTACTAGAGGAGGCTGACTACAGACTGACTACTAGAGGAGACTAGAGGAGTCTGACTACAGTC
>NC_034201.2:47760221-47765221 GCF_002021735.2 Oncorhynchus kisutch
ATACCCCAACCTCATTATAATACCCCAACCCTCATTATAATACCCCAACCTCATTATAATACCCCAACCTTCATTATAATACCCCAACCCTCATTATAATACCCCAACCCTCATTATAATACCCCAACCCTCATTATAATACCCCAACCTCATTATAATACCTCAACCCTCATTATAATACCCCAACCCTCATTATAATACCCCAACCCTCATTATAATACTCTAACCCTCAGTACTGTCATTATAATCCTCCATGTTCATTCCACCTTGGGACTTTAGACTGGTGCTTGGCCAACCTAACTTTTGCATGTTCTACCCTGGCCCCACAACAAACCTACCCACACACACACACACGCGCGCACAGACAGACAGACAGACAGACAGACAGACAGACGCACGCATGCAGACACAGACACACACAGACACACACACAGACACACACACAGACACACACACACAGACACACAGACACAGACACACAGACACACACACACGCACACACAGACACACACACACACACACGCACACACACACACACACCTGTATAGAGTTGGCGGACACCCCCCAGGCGAAGTCACAGGGGAAAACTCCCTGAGCTGGTCTGTTCTCAGGCAGCTGGGGAAAACCATTCTTCTGGATCAACTTCCTGTAACCATTATCATCATCATCATCATCATCATCATCATCATCATCGTCACCATCATCATCATCACCATCGTAATCATCACCATCATCATCACCACCACCATCATCATCACCATCGTCACCATCATCACCATCGTCATCATCACCATCATCATCATCGTCACCATCATCGCCATCATCATCGTCGCCATCATCATCATCGCCATCATCATCGTCACCATCATCATCATCGTCACCATCATCATCACTATTAACATCATTATTAATTGTATCATCTAACCAATCAATCCCCCCCCAAAAAACGAATGAAACCAAAACTGACTTGTAGAAGTTGGCGGAGGTCTTGGGCCTCCTCTTGAGGTTGTGTGTGTTGAAGTCGACGTAGTAGAGGCCTCTGCGTATATCATACTCTCTGTGCCATTCGAACCCATCCAGCAGGGACCAGTGGGTGTAGCCAATCACATTCACCCCATCGTACTTAATCGCTACGGCGACAAGTTCACGAGTTCAGAAAATATCGTCGCATAAACAGTATGAAATTAGATACTAGTTATACTGAATTAAAAAATATAAGCGCAATATGCAACAATTTCAAAGATTTTACTGAGTTACAATTCATACAAGGGAATCAGTACATTTGAAATACAATCACTAGGCTCTAATCTATTGATTTCACGTGACTGGGAATATAGATATAAATAGTTTTGATGTTTTCACTATTATTCTACAATGTAGAATACAGTATAAATAAAGAAATAAAAGCCGTTGAATGAGTAGACGTTCTTTTTGACCGATAGTGTATATGGTCGTCACTAGCAGGGATGGGTCAAAATTACAAGAGGTACTGTCGCATGTCGGTCTAGATGATTTATGGGTTGATCGTGTTAAAATATTAAATCAATCGCCTGTCTACGGTGCGGGAACCACCGACTCGCTGCATTTTTCTATTATCAAGACAGCTGCTGATAACTCTTAAACTGCTTAGGACAGCTCGTGAGGTCTTCGAAATATCTGTCCATTTAGGTGCTATTTTTATAACTGAAGAGGTTTCTTACATAGCTTTTTATTTATTCATTTTTTTACCATCAGAGTAGGAGTAAACGTCTCTATTCTCAACACTATGATCATGACTCAATACCGAGATGCCGTCTGGGTACGGACCCAGACCTAGTACGACTGATTCAACCTCGTCAGGTATTCAATCAAGCCCTTAACTAGGTGAGTTCAGGGCTAAATTGTGAAACGTCTGGGGTTCACCGAGGAGATATATGAGAACCACTGATCTAGAAACGGGGTTATTTTGGAGTTAAATGTTTGGGTTCAGAGAGAGGGGGTGGGGGAGGAGGACAGGGATGGGTGGATATAGAGAGACAGAGAAGGAGAGGGGAGTGGACCCTAGTCTAAAGTAGTGCACGGTAAAGACTGAACGCAGAGTTCATGATCGAAACCGTACAGTGTGTGCGTTATTAGCCAATGCTACTCACATTTCAGTGTCTCCATAATGAACCTCTTGAGGTAATACATGTTCTTAGAGTCCTCTGTCTTGATGTCTCCCTGGACAAACCTTATATGTAGGAATTACAGCTTTTACAGTTCAACACAGACTACAGTTTATAACAGACTACTGTTTATAACATAGACTACAGTTTATAACATAGACTACAGGTCAAAACATAGACTACAGTTTATAACATAGAGACTACAGTTTATAACAGACTACTGTTTATAACATAGACTACAGTTTATAACATAGACTACAGTTTATAACAGACTACAGTTTATAACAGACTACTGTTTATAACATAGACTACAGTTTATAACATAGACTACAGTTTATAACAGACTACTGTTTATAACATAGACTACAGTTTATAACATAGACTACTGTTTATAACATAGTCTACAGTTTATAACAGACTACAGTTTATAACATAGACTACAGGTCATAACATAGACTACTGTTTATAACATAGTCTACAGTTTATAACATAGACTACAGTTCATAACATAGACTACAGTTTATAACATAGACTACAGGTCAAAACATAGACTACAGTTTATAACATAGACTACAGTTTATAACAGACTACAGTTTATAACAGACTACTGTTTATAACATAGACTACAGTTTATAACATAGACTACAGTTTATAACAGACTACTGTTTATAACATAGACTACAGTTTATAACATAGACTACTGTTTATAACATAGTCTACAGTTTATAACAGACTACAGTTTATAACATAGACTACAGGTCATAACATAGACTACTGTTTATAACATAGTCTACAGTTTATAACAGACTACAGTTCATAACATAGACTACAGTTTATAACATAGACTACAGGTCAAAACATAGACTACAGTTTATAACATAGACTACAGTTTATAACAGACTACAGGTCAAAACATAGACTACAGTTTATAACATAGAGACTACAGTTTATAACATAGACTACAGTTTATAACATAGACTACAGTTTATAACATAGACTACAGTTTATAACAGACGACAATTCATAACAGAGACGACAGTATCAAAACAGACTACAGGTCAAAACAGACTACAGTTCATAACATAGACTACAATTCATAACATAGACTACAGTTCATTACCCACTACAGAATATAACAGACTACAGATTATAACAGACTACAGTTTATAACAGACGACAATTCATAACAGAGACTACAGTTTATAACATAGACTACAGTTTATAACATAGACTACAGTTTATAACATAGACTACAGTTCATTACCCACTACAGAATATAACAGACTACAGATTATAACAGACTACAGTTTATAACATAGACTACAGTTTATAACATAGACTACAGTTTATAACATAGACTACAGCTCAAAACAGACTACAGTTTATAACATAGACTACAGTTTATAACATAGACTACAGTTTATAACATAGACTACAGTTTATAACATAGACTACAGTATCAAAACAGACTACAGAGTATAACAGACTACAGTTCATAACAGCATAGTAACAGGGTAATAACTGGGTAATAACAGTATAATAACATGGTAATAACAGCATAGCATAACATAATAGAGACTAATCATCTTTCTGTAGGCATTAACTCTGCCGTGGCTTGTTGGCCAAAGTCTATGGCGAAATGAATGGTTTTTTTTGGAGGGGTTTTGGATAAACGCTGAAAATAAGGTTTGTGGTAAACACAGGCTAAGGATATCTTATAATATCCATCAGCTAACGTCACTTTTTCAGAAAGTATTCAGACCCCTTGACTTTTTCCATATTTTGTTAGGTTAAATATGTCGTGTTTGATAACCGAAAGACACAGACTTCAAAACTAAAGCTGTTTTTGGTAAGTATAAACCCTTCCAGGTCTTCTGATGGAAGAACAGCAAAGGTAAGGGAATATTTATGTGTTACATTTGGGTTTCTGTGGACTCCGAGATAGAGGAGCCAAAATGCTAATTTCTGAGCGCCGTCTCATATTATAGCCTAGTGAACGAAATCTGTAACGTTAAAAATAAATGTAACAGGTTGTATTAAGAAGAAGTGTATCTTTGTAACTATATGTAGAACATGCATATTTAGTCAAAGTTTATGTTGTGTATTCCATGTTAGCTGACGGCATCTGCCGAAGCCATCGTCATTTTCTCCGGACATTTGAGTAGCATTTTTTTAACATGGCGTCATTGTAAACAGAGATTTATGGATATTTATAGCATATTATTGAAAAAAACATAAATGTACTGTGTAACATGTTATATTACTGTCATCTGATGAAGATTTCAAAAGGTTAGTGACATTATTTTTCTTTTAATCCTGCGTTTGGTGATTGCATATTTTGTTCAATTTGGCTATGGAAATTAGCTGTGTCTTCGGTGGTGGTTTGACATAAATATGTGCTATGTTTTCGCCGTAAAACATTTTAGAAATCTGACTTGCTGGCTAGATAAACAAGTTGTTTATCTTTCATTTGAGCTATTGGACTTGTTAATGTGTGGAGGTTAAATATTTCTAAGAATATTTTTGCATTCCGTGCGCCACCGTTCCAGCTGGCGGTGGGAGGGCTGATCCCCAATTGGGAACCAAGATCTTTGAATGGGGATAGGGCTGATTGCTGCCCCCTTTGGGGTGATTGCGTGCCCAGAGTAAACAAATTTTTTTTTTTTTCTCTCTCTCGGAGGACCTGAGCCCTAGGACCATGCCCCAGGACTATCTGACATGATGACTCCTTGCTGTCCCCAGTCCATCTGACCGTGCTGCTGCTCCAGTTTCAATTGTTCTGCCTTATTATTATACGACCATGCTGGTCATTTATGAACATTTGAACATCTTGGCCATGTTCTGTTATAATCTCCA